>NC_134700.1:224014476-224224476 GCF_043290135.1 Rhipicephalus microplus
TACGTGCCCGCAAACGAACTGTAGCGCAAGCTCACCTCCCCTTCTCCTCCCCTCCCTCTTCGAGCATTCACAGCAGATTTTCGCTTCTATTATGTATTTCGTATATTCTGTGGCAATGCACAAGTGGAATGCGTCGAGGTGTGCGGAGAAAGCATTCTTCTTCCGCACCGGCGGCTCCTGCCCGTCGCGCCGAGAAATTTTTCGGCGCGTAGCCAGTGTGGCAGCTGCGCCACGTCAGAAATTTCTCCCGCCCCACACCCAAAAAACAAAACAAAATTGAAGACTGTTTCCATTTCTAGTGCATCTTCATGGTGAGAGAGAGAAGTAAGCAGTTCATAACCACCTTACTAACATTCTTTCAAAGGTCGGTGGTTCAGTCTTACTTGTGGGGATGAACGAGGATTTAACCATAGACGGGGAAAACTCCGCAGCTGCTCGATCATTTATTCATGTCACACACGGGAAGAATGAGGTATCCTGCACTAAGCCTTTCTAGTAGTCACCTTGTAGTTCGTTACATTTGTCTTTCTTTTTTTTTTCAGCAGTCAACTCTTCGCAACCATAAAATATTTACACGTAAATCGTGTGCACTTCGTCTTTCTATATACCGATCATCAACTTCATTTAAAAACAGGGTTGCAGCTAAACGTAATACCATACACCATAAATATACTATCGCGCTATCGTATGCTAACTTTGCACAAATATATAGGCGTATCACAGCTGAACTTCCGAACAGCAATTGATAGTTGCGTTCCACAACTGAAATCGGTGTTCAAGGTGTACAACTACAACGGCTCGTACGTCCTAGCCCTGGTCAATTGAGCGATGCTAATGACAAGGATCAAATAAAGCATATTAGTTTTAATAGAAGCTCAAGTTCACTATTAGGTGGGAGGAGTGAGTTAAACAGTTCTCAAACCACGTGCACTTCAGGCTATTTTTGATCGCAGCTTTCTTTTACACTCATAGGACATTCTGTTCTCTAGAACAGATACCGCGAGGATAGACAGCATAGGAAACATTTAAACGTGGCAAGGAAACGAAAGTGTTAAAGCGCACCGTCGTGCTGACTATGCGTATGCATGAGAACGGCTACGTTGAATGGTGCCAATAGTATTGTTAAGAACAGAATGTTCAACTCGCATAGGTGGCATCAGAATTGCCGTGACGCTTCCTACGCGGAAGTTCATTTTCTACTAGCGTTCATTTTATTGTAGCACGGAATCCAACACTCGGCTTCAAGGGCGTGGTGCCCAGAACAAGCGTTCATTGAAGTCTAAGCAGGTGCGCTTTCATAGCAGAGAGGCCTCACCTATATACTTCTTTCTATATGAGTTGATGCCACTCTTAAAAGCGGTATATATGCAGACAGCCAGCTGCTACACAAAATCGAAGAGACTTAGTCGTTTTCCTTCTTCTCATTGTCTGTATCTCGTCTCAATTTTACGCCATTCTCGACTTGCTCGGTCACGCTCCGCTGTCGATTTGCATTTTAAGGGAGACGTGCGAGCATTTAAAATGTATAGTTTGACGTGCGCTGTAACTTTTCTAGCAGTAAGCAGCGCCAATTCCACGCCGATTTACGCAAGTTTCCTTTGCGCCACCTCGCTAGGCAGTCGCGCGCCCGCCAAGATCAAAAGATCACACACAGACAGAGCATCAAAATATTTAGGTGTTATAAGTAGAAAAGGTCGAGAACGTGTAAGCGGTAATATAGAGAATTGAGAATGAAATAAGAGTTCTGGGTGCCTTGAATTCCAAGACGCTCTTGAAATAGCGTGTATAGTCTGCTTCGACACTCGATCACCACTGCCATCGAGTTCATGGATTTAGGTAACTTATGAGCCTTTCAAACCTTGTACATCGCAGGCACGCTTACCAAAAAACAAATAAGCGCATAAATATTTCTGCGCAGTGTGCGGAATACTTATCTAGACTGTAGAATGTAAGCACTTACCTCGACATTAACAATACTCTACCGCATGCAAACAAGGAATGCACCGTAATGCTGGGGTGAATGCATATGTTATTTTCATCGTAGAGACCCATGATTAAGCAGAAAAAAGGTCGAGGTCGACCGCAGAACTATAAAACATCCATCTTGCTTCAATGATCATATTTTACGTAATCCTATATTACCAAGAACGAGCACATGATCATGTTAACTTTAGTCACCATTGGAACCTGAGGAGTGGCACTTCTGTATTCACGTGACGAGTGCGTAAAGAAAGGAGCCACTTTTTTGTGCTCGTCTCAGGGGCAGTTTTGAAATTGAGGAGCAATGCGTTAAAAAAAAAAAACATGCTCGAGCTCCACCAAGATCTGCATATCACCAGTGGCAAATAGTGAATATAAATAGATCACCATTATTAGGCTGCAGTGTATGCGGGGCGCATTGTTGAGTATTCTAACGAAGCGCGCTGCAATACTGGCATTACTGGTTCCAACTCCCGGTCAAGTACCTGAATTGTTTTTGTTTTGATTCATTTTTCTTTGTGACTTTTTCCATATATACACTCTAAAAACTAGGAGAGTGCTGGGTGCTCTCTTTGGGACAGTACTTTCTTGCCCCATATTTCACTCTGTTTTCCAGAGTGAATCACCTCTTTTTGAGGCAGAGTTTAGTGATTCCTCCATACCCGGTCAAAGCACTCCCCCTCAACAGAGTAACATAACGCTGCCCGAAGCAGAGTAGCTTGACCATACCGAAGAGAGTAGCAGTACACCTCACGAAAAAAAAATATAGCAGAACTCTGGTCAAAATAGAGATTTTTAATTGGTTCTGACGGATTCCCTCATGTGCAAATTGTAAGAATAGCTAAATACGAGCACTACTTCGAAAAAAATGTCTCAAAGAAAAACAAAACATGACCGAGAAGAACTCGAACCATCGGCCTTTAGATGCACTGCAGATTGCCCGACACGCTAACCACTACACCACACAAAAAAACGAGCGACAGGGGGGGTTTCTTTTTTATGTTATAAGTAATCTTGATAATATGTCTGCACTTTCTTGTTTAGACGCGTAGATTTGAGTGTCTCCACGTTTCTAAGAACCAGCAAGACTGTTGCTAACGCGCTTACTGTGTTTGTTTTGTGCTTTGTGAGATGAGACCGTCAATCCTACATATTTTTTTCTGTAAATAAAGAGGGGGGGGGGACGGGGGGAGATTAGCGTAACCGATTTTATTAACGTCATTTGCACGGACTCTCCAAGTCGTTAGCCATTTCTGCCTACGAAATCGCACATGTGGAGTGTACACTAAACAATTTATATTTCATTTTCACCGCCTTAGACATATTTTTGGTCATTCTTTTTCACGTTCTACGACTAAAGCCTCCATACTTCACAGTAGCCGAATCGTACGTTAGGCTTACGGCGCCATCGCCCGTGTGCGATGGTCGTAGCGAAAAACATGACTGTTAATATAAGGAGAATGTCATAGCCGTTTGCGTTGAGTTTATATTGTTCCCGATTGAATGAGATATTATTCGCTTACTTCACTACATGGATCCAAGACTGAAACGAGGATATTAGGAATAAGTGCCTTCCAGTGCGCTGAAATTCACTGGCGCGCGCTGAAAACACTGTTATTTTTGTTAATAATCTCTAATGTCTCAACCAACAAATGCAGTACGTTTTACTGCGTGTATGTGTAGTTACGGTAGTGCTAATAACTCGCGCTCTGCCGGCACATCTAAATGTAATCAAGAGCATCACTACAACCGCATTTTACTCTGTGATTCCTGAAAATTATATGGGCATTTCACTCTTTCGAAGAGTGGAAAAGTAGAAAGCTGTTTTAGTCTCTCGTTTCATACAGAGTGAAAATGAATTTCACTCTATCTGATGCTTTGCGTGGGTAGAAGAACACTCTGAAGAGTAACTTGGCCTTTTTTACTTTTGCGATACCCTCCGCAGTTTGAGGGTGTACGTAAATGTACATGACGACAGTATCATACATATATACGTTCATACGTGACGGCTATGGTAACGGCGAAAATCTACAAAGTGTGTCAAATAATTGTTAACGCAATGACAAAAAAAAGCTACAGAGAAGGCTTCAAGCACAAAGAAAAAATAATTGTTGTCTCTTATTTGAAAGAGGTAATGTCACAGCATACCCCCCCTCACCCACCCTTATTTCTTTCAATTGTGAACAAGCAGCCAACGAGGCACGCTAGTATTCTGCAGGCTTACTTCATCCGTTAGAACACTACCAGCACAGGTTGGTACGGATAATGAAATTAAATGAACAGATTTTATTTCTGGAGAGAATACAGAAAAACGAAGCGAAGCTAAAGGCCATTCGGCCTGACGTGGCTTCGCTACGCGGAAAAAGTTCAGCAAACAGTGCTACATTGAATAATAATTATCACAATAGAAGGAGCAGCATAATAACAGAAACACAGAAATAGCATAAAAGCAAAAATAGGTGACATATAAGTACAAAAAATGGGCTGCATAGGCACACAGAATCACAGACACAGAAACACAGAATAAATGTTGACTAGCCTTGCCTGAGTGACGACCAATTTTCTATAGCGTAGGTTAGTTAATGTTGCCTAAATGGTGACTAATGTTGCTTAGTGCTGGTATAAATGCGGCCAAATTATTGCAAAAACTAGCTAGTATTGCCTTCATGATGCCTCATGGCTGCTTGTATTGGCTCAGTTGGGGTAAGCATTCACAAGTTAGTACCCAACGTATGCTAAATTTGTTTAAGTGATATTTTAACAGTAACACATCTTTTAACCCCTCTTGATGTAATGTTGCTCATACATATGCATGTACACCTGGAGCAAAAATTGAGGGACCCTTAAGCTTCGCCTTTAAAAGTTCAACATGATAGTGAAATTTGGCCCCTAGTGTGCCCTTCAACCACTCAGTGCATACTTATTATAATGTTTTGTTACATACACACACGCACGCACACACACACAGACACAGTAGATCGTACCAGCTGCCGCGCACGAATGGTACATACAGGTTTTTGATCTAAAGCAAGAGTCACATGGCCTCCAAGATACACGCTGCTCGCTCACCATCTCGGAGACCTTAAAGCGCCCCACAATGCTTCACAGATATATCAACACATCATCTAGCGTTTGCTGCTTGCTTGATCTACGCTTCTGGAAAGGCATAATATGTTTTCCGCTAGATGGACGTATATAGTTGTGCATTTTTAGAGCTGTTTGAAAGCTCCTGTTTGTTTTTAGCGGTGATGGCTGCACTATCCAGGCCTTTTTCGACGTAGTTTCGGGCTTACCAAATGCGCCTACAAATCGCCGAATGGGCTCGATTTCGTCGGGACACCTGTCAAACAAAACACATTGAAGGGGCCCTGAAACACTTTTTCAAGTAACCATGGAATGAATTCACTAAAAGAATTTATTGCCTCACAAATTCAATGTCGCAAAATTGTTAAAAATCCGTCCAGTTCGATTGAAGTTACAAAGGTTGCTGCATGCTGCAATTGCACTCTCTTTTCTCTCGTCCCGACGAAATCGCTGGAAGCTAAGCAGGGAGGGGCGGCAGGGAAAAAGAAACTATCGCGCCTCGTGACCTTGAGCACTATAGTTTTTCTTCGAATCGGCGGCTTTCTCAGTGTGATTGCGTGCACACGCGTGGACAAGTAACGGCCTCCCGCGGCGATCTCCGTAACTCACAGAGGCACAGACTATTTTTGTTCACAACCAACAGCGCCGACGCTGACGGTGGGATTTCTGCGACACGAGCTGTCAAATGCTATCGCGTTAAATATAAAAGTACACTGACCACAGGAGCACGCGCTGAAAACAGTGTGGGACCTGTCCAGTGTCAAGCTGCCTGCTGTCTAAAGCCCTACTCTGACAAAATTCACCAAAAAAATGATCATAAAGGTACGCAGTTCCCAACTAGGTGGAACAAATGGCAAAAATATAAGGTTCGTAATAGTGCAGTTGGGGTCAAAATTTCCTAGGCCACTATCCCTTGTATTCCTGCAGGAGCATAGCCTGGTAACTTTTGAGCACCCCCCCCCCCCCCCTACATATCATTCTGCCCAACGGTGTACGTACAACCTGATTTCATTCCATTTTGTCTTGTATAGTTCCATTTTTATACGTGTTAATGCAGGCAGGTACTAAAGTGGGCATCTTGTTGAACTTATTTTATATCGATAGCTCTTAAACAATCGCAAGAGCTGTTTTTGGCACCGTAGTTGTTCGCTGCGGCCGGCCCTGGCGTCCATAACCGCTATCGCACGAAATAAGCAAAAACGAAATAGATAATATCCAGGATAGACAGAAATTCAAAACCCTGCCCTCCACCTGGTAGCCCAGTTTTATGCCACAGAGCCACACTGGTGCTTGAAATGTCTCTGCAAACAAGCATTATGCAGGCCACATGTCAGTGAAGGAGAGGGTGATTTAGAAGATTAAAACAATAACCAGGCGTCACAAATTGTAAATAGCAAAATGAGTGGGTCGTTTCACAATTTCTACCCTAAACAAAAGGCTGAGCACTAAGTCTTGATCGTCATCAGCCGCCGCATCTACAAAGTGTACAAAATGCATTTCAGGTGTGTAGCGGTTACCTCGCTTCTCCACACAATAACGAATACTGGCTAAATGGGTGCTTGCCTACTTCACAATAATTAGGAAATTAATGGCATAGTGAGTGCCATGCAAATGTACTTGTAGTAGTTACTGAAAAAGTGTTTGTAAAGAGCCTTCTCTGTGACTGCGTTGTGCATCCCTCCCAGGCCTGGAATTTTATTTCAACAAAATCATTCTACGGCACTGTGAGTAATGTACGTAAGGCAAGCTTGATTTACCTGCAGCGTGAGTCTAAGACATATATTGAGTATTTATTGACGCCATACTCCTACAGTAAACAAAACACACACATGGGAAAATTGATAATTCTATGTCTAGCTCACTAGAAGTGTTTTGTGGGGTTCCACAAGGCTCGGTTCTTGGGCCCTTATTGTTTCTGATATATGTCAATGATATCGAAGATATCACAAAACCCCATGTTAAGCTCAAACTGTTTGCTGATGATTGTTTAATTTACGCGCGAGTGACTGGTAGGAAGGACCAACTGAACATTGCCGAATGTTTAAAGAAATTACACTCATGGTGTGAAGCTTCGGGAATGAAAATAAATTATTCGAAATCTACCGTCACCCACATTTCTAGGAAAAAAAAACGATAATTCCATTTGAATACTGTATCGGGAATCACACCTTGTTGACAGTTAATGCGTTTAAGTACCTAGGTCTCACAATCACGCATAACCTAAAGTGGCACACACATATTATGTTTGCTCTAGGGTCTCACAAAAACTTTACATATTAAGAAAAAAACTGCAGGGTGCTAGTATGGACGCAAAACGTCTTGCTTTTAAAACTTTCATACGGCCAATACTGGAATATTCCAGTATTGTCTAGAGTCCCCACCAAAAAGTGCTTGTAAATAAAGTGCTTGTAAATTTTTAGACCCCACTTGCGAAGGCTTTGCTAAATTTCAACCCAAATATCAATCAAGCAATCAGGGCTTCTCAGGCGAATGATTGCGTTTTTAGCTCGAAACCTTTTTAGTTTTCTGCACGAGAGTTACAAATTGTGTATACTGAAAGTATTATTGTATGCGGCAGCCATTCATTCACAATTATTTTCATATCAAGAGCTTTGTACGCCCTCAATAAACCAAAACAATGTGTTTGAGCTGATTAATTGTATTGTTATGGTAGCATGCTCACAAATAAAGGTACTAGGCATATACAGAATTGTTTAGCCATTTTACGCCTTCAGATGTGGGCATGCTGCAGGCAGTACAAATTTTCGATATAGTTATTATCCGTTTTACTTCGACCAAAACAATCAAGCGACATGCACAATAAAGAAGTTTATGATGGTACACATAGACTTTTTTTGTAAAATCAGCGTAACAATTATAATAGTAAGTAGCAGATAGATAGATAGATATGGGGTAAGGTTTAACGTACAAAAACCACCATATGACTATGAGAGGCATTGTAGTAGAGGGCTGTGGAAATTTAGACCACATGGGGTTCTTTAACGTGCACCAATATCTGAGCACACGGGCCTACAGCATTTGATTGATTGATTTGTGGGGTTTAACGTCCCAAAACCACCATTTGATTATGAGAGACGCCGTAGTGGAGGGCTCCGGAAATTTCGACCACCTGGGGTTCTTTAACGTGCACCCAAATCTGAGTACACGGGCCTACCTACAGCATTTCCGCCTCCATCAGAAATGCAGCCGCCGCAGCCGGGATTCGATCCCCCGACCTGCTGGTAAGCAGCCGAGTACCTTAGCCAGTAGACCACAACGGCGAGCAAGTAAGTAGCAGCTACGTCAGCAGTCTTACCAGGGAGGCATTTTTCTTATTTTCGCTTTATTGCAAATGTTTAAAATAGGTTTCCAACTAAAGAGAAGGAAAGGGCTAAAACATTCAGCAGAATAACCAGTAGTTTCGCGGATGGTCTGACAGGTGACCATTACTTGAAAGAAAAAGGAGGTGCCCAAAATGACACAACACTAAATGAGGTGGGCCTGGGATTTTTCAGCACCGCTAACATCCCTTGCCTCTTTCTCTTTGTTTCTATAAGGTTTTTGCTTGAGGTTTTAGTGCTTTGTTCTCTGACATTTCCTGTCTCAAAAGGCACATGTCTATGCATAGCCAAGAAAAGCTACGCCCATTTTCGTAGTTTTCTCCTTTAGCACACACTATAGATTCACTTTGCGCAATATATCATTATCACTGAGTTATGCTTACTTACTGTACCCATTTGTGCATGCCGGTTACGTTTGCACATGAACTGAAAATTCATATACCTCCGACACAATTTAAAGCCATGCTGACAACTATCAAACTTGGGAATTTGTTAGGAATGTGACAGCATACTCAAGTTTCTAACCTACTCAGCGGTAAGTTTACTATTAAAGCTACAGGGCAACAAGCAGGTGTGAACAATTAACATACCACAAATAAAAACCCAATGGGATCCAAACCCGGGTTTTCTGTGAGTCAGCCCATTCAGTATACTTACACTGAGCCACGCTGGTGATTTGAACTTCTTTGCAAACTGGACTTAGGCAGGCTTGATATCGGAAAAGATATCGCAGTAACATCAGTAATAAAGCGTCTTATAACACGAAAAGGAACTACCAGGTGTCACATAATGTGAACTGCGCAACGAGTGGGTGATCGATTGCTCCAACCCATTACAAAAGTTTGATCTTGTCAACGTAATAACTATAGTTTATACCCACTGTGAGGCATTGTCGAGATTACAAAAGCTTCTGGCATAATCCTTAATCGTCGCCACCCACAACCCAAAAAAGGTGCCGCCATATCTACGAAGTGAATGATGATGAGTGGGCGAAGCTCTGGAGAAAAACCTGGTAAACCATGAATCTTCCGTACATTTTGCCCACTCGATTTTATTACAATGCTACCCCCTAGCGTACGTCGCCGCACTAAATTGAACGATTGCCTTCCACCAATGACGACACGTGCCATATGTGGCATCATTGCTATTTTATAACATCTCGCATCTTTCATCATCAACTACAAGTACCGCCGTCTAGTTTATAACATCTTGCATCTTTTCGTCATCAGTTACAAGTACCACCATCTAGTGAACACTGCAAGAACTAAACGAGAGGTGGCTACGTACAAGGGACGGTACCGCCATCTAGTGAACACTGCAAGAACTAAACGAGAGGTGGCTACATACAGGGGACGCACAGCCCACGCCTTAAGGAGCTTCGCCCATAAAAAGTTGCACCAAGTTCTTTGCAAGTGAGCAGCGGGAACCACGATTACAAAGAATGAAAAAGGATGGCACCGCAAATGGCACCGCAAAAAGGATGGCACCTCAAAAAAAGGATGGCACCGCAATAATCATTGGGCCTTACTGCCCAATGATTATTGGCGTTGTGAGTACCCTGCAAGTGTGCTTGCAGCAGCTACACAAAGAGTATTTAAAATGGCTCTGAAAGGCCGCACTTGCAGATTTCGCTGCGACAGTGCTGCGCGTTCCTCCCAGACTTGGTGGTTTGTTCATTTACTTAGTTGTTTTTTTTTACATTTACGTATGATAGTGGTTACGGGCGCTGGCGCCGGCGGCGGTGGTGGACAACAATGGCACACGCGACCCCTTTTGTCATCTCATGCATAACAGCTTTCGCTCGAAAAAGTGAAGAAGGAAGCAGACAGGTGGAAAACACAAATGAAGATTTCGAGACATATTAAGCCAATAATAGTCACAAACACTAATTAATCCCTGTCACGGTGGTCTAGTGGATATGGTGCTCAACTGCTGATCCGCAGGTCACAGGATCAATGTTTGGCCGTTTGATGGAGGCGAAAATGCATGAGGTCCACGCACATTAGATATAGGTGCCAGTTAAGGGACACCAGGTGGTTGAATTTCCGAAGCCCTCCACTACGGCATCCGCCATAATTGTGTAATGGTTTTGAGACGGTAAACGTCACATATTATTGCTATGAAATTTCGATTCACCGTCCCAGTTGACCGGTGTTAAACACCGGGAACTGGCGTTTTAGCCTTGCTGGTAAACAATTTATACGCCGCCCTTGGGCGGTGATCTTTCTTTTTCATAAGGCGTAGTAATGAGAGAGGGAGAAGGAAGGGTTAAGCATGCGAGAGATTACGAGGGGAAGGAAAGTTGCCCCCCCAAAAAGAACAGAATACTGCTGTAAAATATACGCACTTTAGACACCTGTTTGACAATATAAAATATATATATATATATATATATATATATATATATATATATATATATATATATATATATATATATATACCCACCACATATTTTTCTGTTCAATTAAAAGAGTTTCTGCAATGTTGGAAAATAACTTTGTTAAGGAACATGTTCCTGTTGGACCCAATGTCAGCAGTTACTTCAGCGCTTCATTTCAAAGGTAACTTTTTACCATTACTCGCGCTTAAACGATAAAAAAGAGAGCGCAAAAGCACATTTGGAACCGCATACCATAGATGTCACGTGGGTTCTTTTTCATTTATACTTATGGCAAATTCTTCGCTGCGCTACTTGAAGGACTTTGAGGACACTCCAAAATCATTCCCCGATCTTTTTTTTTTTATTTGTATGACCTTGGTTCTCATCTGCTTCTAATTCTGCAATTCTACCCCTGGTAGCTAAAAGTGAGTTCTTGAAGGCTGCACTATAATGACTTTAATTGACAGATAAAGCAATTAGGACTTCAACCGGCGCAAGGAACAGTCAAAGGTGTTTCTCGGCGGCGTTCAAGCTTCGAAGTGTCAGAAAGTTTAAGGAGTGTCGGACACGTTTCTCTTTCTCTCTCTCTTTCTCTCTCTCTTTCTCTCTCTCTCTTTCTCTCGCTCTCTTTATTTTGTTAAAAAGCAACTAAGGCATGTCATTGCTTGCCCTTAATGACTTCGGCCTCTAAACGCGCAGAAGCTTCTTCAGATCTTAAGTATAAGCGCAGATGAAACCGTATGCGCAGTGCACATGCGCTAACTTTTCATCAATAATGATTCAAGTTGAAAGCAGCGCTACGAAGTTTGGCGCCTCTATGTTCGTTTATGAAGCTACGAATAAACAGTTCAAAAGATAATTTTAGTGAAAGGAGGTAACAGCGCAGGAGAAGTGCTTGTCGAATTTCACCTAACCCATCGTTGGAACAACGCGCAATGCGAGACGAAGGCACACAAAAACAAGCTCCTCCCCTGTGCCAGCATCACGTTGTTGTTTTTTGCGTCGATCTTTACAATTTGTCTTACCGACCGGTCAAGCTTATCACACTCAGTCAAATCGTAGACTACAGGACAAAAATGTGCGCCCATTTAAACTTGCATTAATTCTGCAAGTGGGGTATGTGATCAAAAATAGCTTAGAAAAAAATTGTCCCTGTATCTGCACGTTTGAGTATGAAAAAGGATGACGGTCTGTGGTTATGTGCAGGTTAAAGTTTGGTTAACTGAGACATAGACCCAACGCTGAAGAATGGTGTGTCAAGTTTCATTAAATACAAAGTGTTTTTTAGAGAACTGCAGACATTTTGAGCGTTTCCATTTACGTATCTCGATATATCTAGCCGCCGAGGTCTGGTTGCTCTCGGGATCGCCTCTTTCACTTGGTGTAGACCAAATTTGGTACGGGCGGGCAAGCGGCCCGGAGAGATATGACTGTTTGTTCACGGCGTGACTAACGTGAAAATTCTGTCACGAACGTCACCAAACCTTTTTCTCCAAACATGTGTGCCTCATAACCGTATACCATGGGCCGCGGTATGCGGCTAATGTTGACTGAGAGTTTGTATCTACCCAGGAACAGCGAGAACACACATTGTTTGTTCAAATGTGAAAGCCTTAACATAATCTGAAACTGGCAGCGTTGGCCAGACGACTGCAAAGATAGGCCACGCGGGGTCTTCAGACCGCCATGAAAAATTACCCTATGTTGGCGTAAGGTTGGTGGAACTTCAGCTGTGTATGCAGTGCTTACAATCGAATTTGATTGATTTGTGGGGTTTCAACATCCCAAAACCACCATATGATTATGAGAGACGCCGCAGTGAAAGGCTCCGGAAAATCGACCACCTGGGGTTTTTTAACGTGCACCCAAGTCTGAGTACACAAACCTACAACATTTCCGCCTCCATCCGAACTGCAGCCGCCACAGCCAGGATTTCATTCCACGACCTGTGGGTTAGCAGCTTAGTACCTTAGCCACTAGATCACCGTGGCCGGGCGACAATCAAATTTGATAGGAAAACAATAAACCTTGTATATGCATAGGCCTACGACCCAATCGTCATGCCTGGTTAACACCAATTGTGGTTCTAATGTTGGCTCCACGTTTATAGCAATCTAACATACGTTTCAATAGTATTCTAATTCAAAAGCTATATTCATCATCGACCCCGGGGGAATATAGCTAGTAGAAGTTACGTGGGATATTCACATCGTCACATCGTAAAGCGCACTTAGCTTTGATAATACTGACGAATGTGCTTTAGCGTGAGTGCTGACGTTACGTCAGACTATAAGATACCCAGTGTAAACGTAAATTTCGTGGACGTTTCTGGTCGACCCACAATACGCACATCTAATAACATGTGCTTTAGGTAGTGGTTTTGTGAGCTTTTTGTTGAGAACAAAGAAGTTTAAGGACAAAGTAGGAGTTTCCTAAAGACACACTTAGCGCCTGTGATGATTAAAAATGTTCGAGAGAAAAGTGCTCCAACAGCCTGCACGCAACCCCAACAGCGAAACTATAGCCGGATGTAGTAGGGAATGCGAAGGTTGAGACAGTTATCGTACATCATGTTATTTTTATTTCCTTATACCGTTGGGTGGATCTGAGCGAAGTGAACTTCAGCGTAGCCTCGGCTTGCCTGCAGCGCTGGTAGTTGTTACACTGATGCCCCCGACGCAAGACTTGAAGTTCAACCCTCAAGGATTTAACTTGAGCTCCAAAAAAGTGCTTCACCTGCAAGAGCACTGAGTCTGAAGAGCTCACCAGGCGGCTTCGCCGTCGGGCCTCATCTCCGCTTTAGTACACACGACAAAAACTTCCGAATAGGCCGAGGAGCTGCTGCGTTCTTCGTCATCCCAAAAAGACCGCCCCTGTTTAGAGCGTAACCTTAAAAGCCCATTATAAAGCTGCGTATGAGTAGCGCAGCCACGTTTGAAGAGGAGCGTCATTAATCACCCTCCCATACACGGGTAACGTGTGTTGGTGAAGAAGGAATTTCGAAAAGCTGCTTGAGAACGAGCGCCGCCTCTCCGTGCTTGTCTTTTGCTGTGAACGAGTACTATTACGGGATGCCTTGACGTTAACAAACAAAGCGCAACGCTGTCAGAATGTGCTTAAATTCCTAGAGTAATACTACACGCGAAAAGAAGAACAGGGCCGTCGGGCCACTCGGTAGAAACAAAGCGAGGACGATGCCTCACTGCCCTGCTGCCTACAAAAACATATTCAGGAGCACCAGCGTGTGAGCAAGACGGTAACAAACCAAAAGACAAACTAGAGGCATTTTGCTAGGACCTTTGTTTTCCGACGGCGTTGCGCTGTTCCGTCTATTTGCCTTGTCTCACTCTGTCGACACCAATCGTTATGGTGCAAACAGGTTTATCTTGACAGTACAGACGAACTACGCACAGTGAACGTACGTTATTCAATCTATCTAAAAGCTGTGTTATTGTAAAACTGGTCTTTATCAATCCAGAACTCGTTACATTATAGTGCTTACATGTATGTGCCGGTAATTCAGAAGAACAGTCGGGTGCACCTTGACATAAAGAACACATGATTTTAATAGTACCATAGTTCAGTCGAAACTTCGTAAGAACGTGACAAATGTCCACTGCGCCCATTTACCACATACTATTCGAAAGACACAAGATATTGCTAATCTTGAATGAGGTTAAAGCGATAGAAAAATACAGCGAGAGCTCGGCTTTGCATGCTTTGACAGCCAAACAGCTGTTTTCGTAGTGGCAACTATACTGCATCAAAAACTGTTCACCAAGACAACACGCAGATAAAGAAAGTTTCAGCGCACACTGAACTAAGACAGGGAACATAAAGCAACAGGATAGCATGAAGCATTCCTTTGTGCTTCTTGTCATTTTTTCGGTTAGCACCGAAAGTTTCCTCGCTGATGAACCAGCACCAACTGTAGCTCAAGCAAATATTCTACTACAACACAGGCGCTGCTTTGGGCCGCCGGCACATACGGCACGAACGTACTGGGAACATTGATGAAGCCACTGACTATACAACTACATTGAAATAGAACACTTGCTGCCTGATATCCTAATCAGCTTCAGAGAGTGTCCTTAAACACAATATATTATGCTTCAACTGCAACGAGCCATCCTTGACCCAGCTCCACTATAAGCCACCAGCGGACGAACATCCTGTGTCTGGACGTCACAAAAACTTTTTACGGTGTACCGCATCAGGCCATCCCAAATAGCTTATTCCAGTTGAATGTGGGCAAAATAACAATCGCCTACATTTACATTTTTTTAAAGAACCAACGGCAACCATCTAGCTGGGTGAACTGCGTGGTCGAAAGCTTATACAAAAGATGAACCCCACAAGGCGCCGTCTTCTTACCCCTGCTGTGCATTGTCATCCTGATGAACTTACCGCCACAATTAAACGATGTACCACACACAAAACATGCCATATAAGCGAATGATGTAACTGGTACAACAGTGGCTCAAACTAGATTTCGCCAAAGGGTGTGACTGCACTGCCATTTTCGTGTAGATTTCATGACGCTGGTCTGCTGAATCTCCGATACCTTAGCATTGCTCAGTCCGACGACCACCTCGTCGCATGAAAACCAACTGTCACTGAACCTTACTCCTCACCCAAATAATAATTGATTGATATGTGGGGTTTAACGTCCCAAAACCACTATATGAGTATGAGAGACGCCGTAGTGGAGGGCTCCGGAAATTTAGACCACCTGGGGTTCTTTAACGTGCACCCAAATCTGAGCACACGGGCCTACAACATTTCCGCCTCTATCGGAAAACCCAAATAATTAATGAATGAATGAACTGAAGTTCTGCAATCAATGCAGATGTCGTTGCATTACCTATCGGTGCCTTGCGGCTCAAAGACCCGTGTATAACTGTCGACAGAAAGCGATAAATAAAATGAAAGGATAAGAGGTTAACTGTGTGCCGTGCCATCGTATACAAACCGACGCTTATAGATACAACCAACACAGAAGCTTGGTGTCACTCACAAAATATTATGTGAAGAATGCCATGAAAACCACGTTTGAGAAAGTGGATGCTCGTAGAACGCCATTCGAAGAGCCGCAGAGGTGAATAAACGAAGCAACCTGCATTTGAAATACGTGTGCATAAAAGTACATGGTAACCATTGAGCACAAAGCAGATCACAATTTGCGAGATGTCATCACAAACTTTGAGCACCATTAATAACTTTTCCGGACAAAGATGGTATTACGGAGCTGTGAAACGCCTGTTGCTTTTACTTAATATTATAATTAATAGTCTACGTTATCTCTCTGTGTGTCCTATTTAGTCATATAACTTCATTTGAGGGATCATTAGCTAAACTCGTTGCGATGGTTGCATTACAGCAGCACACCTGCTATAAGCGAAAGCAATCATTGTACTGCATGAACAAAACAGACCCATCGATCACCACTCCCTATTGCAAAAACAGCTTCTGTTTGATTGCATAGACCCTCCAGCTTTGTGTCTAGTGTTCGTTCATCACATTCAGCATGTATGTTATGAAACTTATCGCCGAGCCAATCTGCCCCCTTCGCAGACTTCCCAAAAGCTCAGCGGACGAAAAAAATTATCCTGGAGCTCACATATCAGAGGTACAATGGCAGTCTTGACAGAGGAACAATGAAGGAACGGGAAAAATTCTTCAGAGACGAAACTAACCATTAATGATATAAACTCCTTTTTTATGAAGCAATAGAGCACCGCGCAGCAGTACAGATTCAGTCGAGTCGTAACAACCAGTGAAAATGTACACTAACATTTCAGCGTTAAGGACAGCGCTCACAAAGTCTGAATGAGAACCACAACCGGAGAGTGCCAGACAGCAATTTCTCCTAACTTAGACGATGACTCGCGCGCATGAAAGGCCTCATTGATAACGAAGATTATTCTATTTCATCCATCCGGAGAAATATATACAACACTCATCCTGTGCGAAACGTTCATTTTCCTAAGTGTGTGCAAAAAACAGTGGGAATGGAAAGTAAAAAAGTCGTTTATCACATGAACCAGCCGCACCATTGTTATAGCGCTGATTGCATTTAGAATATTTGAAAAAAAAACAAAGAAAGAAAGAATTGGACCACTTACACGTGCCACCAGCTCATGTTGGTTTCGCGTGATATTAACCATATAGTTTCGTGATACACCCTAGAGAAAACTCTGGCGCTAGTGTCTATGGGAGATGCAACGCACGGCACTTCAGCGAGCATGATAATGATGGGTAGTACACACATTTGTCTAATCTTCGTACTTCTGGCCTGCTTTTGGCTCCGTATGTGTTCATGAGGCCTGGAACTGTTTTTTTATGAAACAAAAATCATCAAATGTTCAGCGTTTGCACTTCACCACTTTATTCTTCTAGACTTACCTTTACAAATCAGGCCACAAAGTTCAAAAGAGTTGAATCTTTTTTTTTCAAAACAAAACAGTAACACAGCAATAAACGAAGCCGCAACTACGATTCGTCGCTCGCAAGTACGAAGACTAGGCAAATGTGTGTACTACCCATCCTTCCCATGGTCGCTGAACAATCGCAGCGACAGAGTCACGTCTAGCTAATTTTAGGAAACTCTATGATAACAACAACAACAAAAAACATGCGCTATGTTATGAAATGATGATTCAATAATAAAAGGTAGCTCATTCGTAGGAACTTCTCGGTATTAAATTAATGACACCAGAAACACTGCGAATGTTCCTAGGCGACAAAAGATGCTGCGCGTATTTTCGAGTGTATCTCGATGGCTCGTGCACGTGAACAAACGCGAGTAAACTCAAGGCTGTGGCGAAAAAAGGTTGGGTCTGGGAAGTGAGCTCATTTTGTTTAGTTCTTATTGTTGCGTCTTAAACAGTCGACCCGCAAAAGAAATAAAATTAAGAAAAAAAAACAATAGCTGTCATCCCTGGAAACTGCACAGGAGATTCTAAATTCTAGAAGACGAAAGACTTTCACAATTTTAGAATTTTGCTGTCGCATGCTTGCGCTGACTCAGGAACCTGCAACCCTATAACGGGGCCGAGAAAAGCAGTTTATACTTTCAAGGTACATATACGAAGCACAACTCACAAGAAAAATATTCTGTTAAGTAGAAACGTGAACCTTTTGTGCGCTTGCAACGTCCCAGCGTACTTGTTTTCATGCTATTTTTTTTCCTTGAGACCGCAAGGCTTATTCGGGCATATATACTTTTCTGTTTGTGTCCCTCAGATTATCTGCTGTTGCTGCTGGCAACTTCAGCGGCATAGACGTCATGATTGAAAGAGCGTCCGTAAAGGACCGTGTAATTTGAGGCGGTACAGCCGCCGTCCACGGCCTTCTTTGATATTTATTGTGAGCCGCGGCCAGTTGTAAGTTTCCCCTTCTCTTTTACGGCGGCGTGTAGTGTTTCTTGACTCAGACGGTTTCATTAGCGTAAACTAGGGCAAGAACAAGAACTGGCAATATTTTAAGAGTAAGCCAAATCTGCTTTAGTTATCTCCTTTTGTTTTATTTCGGGCACCAGTTCAGCAGTTCTGTATGAGTCTGAAACCACATAAGCAACATGTAAGCAATCTTATAGACAACAGCCTCAAGAGATTTCCCTTGTTCTGAACTGCAGGAATTTTGATTTCTTCATTCAAGAATTATATACGCAAGAGAACGCAGGAACAGAAAACAACGATTGTGTATTCTGATGAGAAATCCGTAAACACGGGTGTGTGCTTGAGTTTACGTTTCTATAGGGGGAGAGGGAAACTGTGAATGCGTGGATGGGGAAGGTGGGGGCGGCGGTATTAAACGTCTCGCTGCAACACTTCATAGGATAGAAATTCAATATTCAGTGATGCACTACTTTGGCGTGGACCTGTTGAAACGTGCCCCTCGTTATTGCAATTTTTTTCTTCGCTTTTTTACACCATTATCTAGACAAATAAAATTATGCTTTGCCAACTAGAGCAGATCTCTAGAAGTCGAAGCCGTTACCCCGCGATACATGCTGGTTAGGTAACCTGACACATTTGTCAAGCTCGTTATTTGCGCACCATTAGCCACGATCTGATGCGTGACGCGGCTTCAGAGATGTCTCCTCAGTAACGAGTTGATATTTTTTTCTTTTCTTTGATCTCGTATAATCTGTTTACTTTTATTGTATATGTCATTTCGATCACTTACTTTTTATTTCTCATTCATACCAGCTACTGTTGAGCTATGTAGATGTTGCTATACACATACCGAATATCTAGCAGGTCCTCTAGCTGCTCTCAAAAGCTTGGAGCTTACACACGGACTCCATCGACTAGAATTTTCTGCTTGTGGAAAATATGACTCCTCATGAAGTCCCACAGCAAACAAGCACTGTTTACTGTATTTATTTGTTGAAACTATGCCGCTCCACAGTACTCAACCAGAATTGTTTTAAACCCCCAAGTCACACAAAACTACTTCTGAAAATGACGGCTTGCTCTACGTTCATGTGATGTATGCTCTGGAAGGCTATGTTGACTTTTCATAAGACTACCCAAACTTTATAGTACTGTTCAAACTGGAATCTTCAATATAACGCTTCTGACATAGCTACGTAGCATTTATTGCTCAGCATTCTAGGCAGCTCCACACCAGTTACCTAGAAAATGTAATTTATGCTATCACGTGATTTCAAAGCTCCCTAATTCGATCGCAATGTAGTTCAAGAGCGTTTCTTTTTTCTCCTCTCAAGTGCTTGAGATATTTATTTATGTTTTTATTAGATTCATTACCACCCATTTTTAAATAGGATAAAGAGAAAAACTGTGAAGGACAGTCAGCTTTAGAATGTTTAATGCCACGCGCGTTTCTTATTTGACTTTCGTTTTATTCATTTTTCTCCCACAAAGCCTGTCAGGAATGCTCAGCGAAAACTGCGTTTCATTGTTTGAGAGAGTTTGCGATTATTCTAGATCGTCCTGCTAAGATTGCGAGTAAGACGCGAACACTCTAGAATATTCCAGAGCTTGCGCAACGAGCAGTGATAAGGCTGGAATATTCGACGGCACATGTATAAGTGATGACCATGGTGGTGCCAACATATACTTCGCTGCTTATCAGCTGATCGACGGCCGACACTCCGTTCGCCGCCACCAGTGAACCATGTCTTACTGTTATCTGACTTTCCGTTTACCGGCCACAAGTTCGGCTAAATGAATAGTTTCATCTGGGCATCCAGTGCTTTCCCTGCGTCGACGTCACGAACCCGTGACAGTATGCAATCACGACGTACGTCTAACTAACCTGACAGCTTTTCTTTGTTTCTATTTCTTTATACTTTTTTCTTTCATATACGCCACCTTGAATACTTTCTTTTAGACATAATCTTAGGAAAATTAATTTCTGTTAACTGTAAATAAAACAAGTGAGACAGGTAAGAAGAGACATACGAAAACAGAAAGTGAAGGGTAGAATAGAGGGGCAAGGTAGGAAGTTTAACCGGAAGAGAAAATTTGTTGCATTACTCATCAAAAAAAAAAGAAGGAGGAAGTGGGGGATGTGTTTAGCTTGGACTGAATCATTTTATACTCAGAGGGACAGCTCAGTTGTCGTAAAACACTTCGGCATCTTCTACGATGGCCTATTGGTTATGGCACTATACTGTTGACCCAAGTGTCGCGGTACCGGAAATCCCGGCCGCGGTGGTCATAGCTTCAATGAATGTGAAAATGCCCAAAGCCCATGTACTCACATTTAGGAGCACGTTGAAGAACCAAAGGTGGTCAAATATCCGGAGCTCTCTCCTACGGCGTTCATCATAATGGTATATTGTATTGGTATACGTTAAATACCAAAAATGATTTCAATGATTCCAACAAAGAACTGAAATACTTTAACAGTTTCACCATGCATGGTTGCAACGAGTCATGGGGTAACCAATAATAAAAATTCTTTTCCTAATACTGCTTTGTGATTACTGGGACAACGTGAAGCATTCGCATCTGCACGTGTCAACAAGAACAGTCACACACAATGTGTTGAAGAGTAGTCTGGTGATCGTGGTCATCAGGCTCATCACACAAGCCATTGTCAACCACTGTTGTGCAACACGCAAACCTGTTTGTGAAATGTTTATACTTTTATTCGTCACTAAACCCTGAATAGGCTGTTTGGAAAAAGCCTCTAGACAGCCCGAAAAGACCCTTAATCTCATCAAGGTATTCAGTATATATTCTCAAAAGTTCACAAATCTTCTGGGGGCTAACAAAATTGATGTTTTGTGGATGTTGTACATTTCACATGCGCCACCGGTAGACAGTTTCGGGATACCAAAGCTCCCGCTTAAGCAACAATCTCACAGAGGCAAAGCCAGCAAAGAGGTGCCACCGCCGCCACTACTGCGCTTTGTATATCTCAAAAGAACACGGTTCAGCCCGCTTGATCTCACGTTGAGCCGTGAACACTGGGGGCGCCGCTTGGAAGCGGCGAGTGTCGTTGATAGGCGTGTTCGCGCTTCCGTGTGAAGGCGTTCATTTGTCATGGTGCCTGTTTCCAGCTGTCTCCTGCTGGCTCCCTTTGATAGCCGTATCTTCAATGCGCTGTCCTTCCTCGGGAGACCCATTTCGAGGAAGGCTCCATTGCACTGCAGACCATAGTCAGGATAGCGATCTCTGCTGTCCGCCCGGGCACTCGTGCACTGACGCGGTATTTTACGCCTGCAGCCAGCGATGGCATACGCTTCAACGTGCTTCCTTTTGTCCACAGTGTGGCACGTGAGCTTTGTTCGACAGGCTTTGGGGAAACGGCTGTACGTGAATGCTTAAAAAATGAGTGTTTTTTTCCCCCTGTTTTAACTGATGCGTCGTTCCGCGTTATATGAAAAATGGTGCAGACCACGTTGCTTTATTAATAAAAGTGCGCACATGATGGATAGCGCGAACAAGACACCGAACCAGAAGAACATGCATGAAAATCACTGTTTAACAACTAAAACCCCAGTGTAAAAGCAGGAAACAGTTAAAGTGTTCTTTCTGTTAAAATTATTTCCTCATTTTTTTTAAACTGAAGTTGTTATTAGGTACCAGTGCCGGAATTTCCGCATACATGGGACAGCTTAGTACTCTCTCACGGTAGCGTACATACATCGTACTCTGAAAATTCGAACATTTGTTCTAAACACACGTACAGCACTGCCCTGTCGGGCACGGTCAGAAGCATTTGGGCGTTCAGAGGAGGTCGTGATGGAAACAATGACAAGTGGCTGCTAACATAAACCATGCCACGGTGTGTAATGTTCCAAAGAGAAAAAAGAAACTTCGTGACAATCGTTATTGTTGTATTCACAAATGACACAAAAAAAATCCTTTCACTAAGAGCAAAAAATAACAGGGTATATTTGGCTCCCTCCGGCGTAGCTTTCCTCCAATGCACATTGGTTGGTGCTCTGGAAAACATCACAAGTCCATATTTAAAACTTGCCTTGATAAAGTGAAAGAAAGCACGATGAAAACTTAGGTAGTGAGCATCACGCCGTACATTACGCACACCGTATTTATTCGATTGTAACACGACCTTGGTAGTAATGCTAGGGATGACATTTGATTAGGCCCAGAAAGAAAGAAAATATAATTTTGGTATTTGGTGCGGTATTTGGTACGGTATTTGGTATTTAATTGAAAACCTCTAAACAAAACAAAAAAACTCGCGTCACTTTTGAGTAAATACAGCATTATTTCTGGCTGTGACAAGCACAGCTCCAGATTGCTTACAAAACAGTGACAGCTAGAAAATTATGATGATCTACTTATGTTCCAATACTGATAACACGCTGCATATAAAACAAAGAACCATCACAAAATCTATTATCACCAGCTTCTTCAAAGACATTTTTTTTTAAGTATCAGGCTTAGAGAACGGCCGACCACACGCTTACGAATGGTGAGTACGTCTCGCAAAGGTACCTCCGCATGCACACCCCATCTCTGAAACTGTTGTGGAGAATAATTACCAGCATCGCTGCTCGCCCTCTGCGTCAGTTTTCAAAGAAGTGCCACAATATTTGCTGGTCTTGCGTGCTCCAAAGTACCTAAAACACTGAATCAGCGCTGCGTGGAAACGCATACAACATTTGTGTCGTGTGCATTGTATTCCTTCTTTGCTCTGGTCATCATGAGCTGTGGTACATAATGTCAACATCAAGACCATGTGGGGACAAGATCATTTGTTCTAATCCACGTACAAGAATATGCACTGTTAAATGGGCTATAACTATATTCACAGGAGAATAGCGGTTGTGCTTTATAAAACGAACGCACTGATACTCTTGTTCAGGCCTCTGAGCTTAGTGAGACTTAGTGAGAAGTTTCGTTTTTAAAATAATTGATATGCTCGGCAAGGAGCAATACGTTGTCTTCCTGTAAAAAAAGAAAGGGAAACAACAGCAAGATATTTCACCCTTGATTTGATGGCATCAACATTATTTAAAGCACTCTTAATTTTGGTACTAGCATGGAATAATAATAGGCAGATAGTCCTACACATCAAGTGACATTTTTTTTACTGGCGTCACCAATAGATATTTAGGAAAAGGTGCTTCAGCTACCAAAATAAAAAACCCCTTTTTGCGAAGATTCTCAGATCATTGTTTTACGTATCGCAGACCAGCACAAGGACGTGGGCATTGTTAGCTTTCATTAAAGTCGACTGGACTAAGTGATCGCTTGTAAGCTTGCAATGGGCAGGTACACATGTATCCTAGCAATGTTCCCTCGCCTCTCCTCCCTTTTGTTTCTTCAAGCCCTCACCCTTTCTCCCAGTGATTGGTAGAAAAGTGGACACGCGGCTGGCTGGCCTTCCTGCCTTTCATTCTTCCCTCCCTTCTGCAAATTTTTTTTTCGTGAATGTGCGTTCGAATTTGAGTCGTGACCAATTAACTGAACGACATTTAACTGGACACGCTTCGCGTGAAGTTTCATTCTTTCCTGGCAGTTGCACCTCAAAAGAAAGCCTACTACAGGATTTGAACACTACCACATTTAAAGAAAATTGTACACGGGTAGAATAGCTGCGGAAAGCTCTATATAGAAAGGCGAGATGAGCACCTGCGCAAAGCAACTCCCGTCTTCATCTTTCTTTTGCATACATGTATTTGCTACTCTATGCTGCTATCCTCGAAAACCTATTTGCTACCCTCGAACATCATATACGGTCCCACGGAGACAGTAGTGACGCCATGTTTTAGGGACTACAAAAAAAGCTGTCGTCTGAAAATGCTGTACTGAGCGATGTTTGGCTCGCTCGGAACAGTTAGCGTAAGACCATGTAGCCACCAGCTAGCGTAAGACCATGTAGGATGGTTTTTATCAATTCATTAGTAGTGATGATAAAATACAGACTAAGTTTGCACCCGAGCGCGTGTGATGATGCAGCGAGACTATCGCGTCTCCACGCCCTGCCCTCTGGCGATAAGGCTCAGCATTGCCACGCGCCGAAGACGTACGCGCGCTGGGAGTTAGGCCTGGAGAACGTTGATAGCCGGCCGCCAGCCTGGAGCTCGCTTTCTTCTTAGTAGTCTTCCCGTTGAAGCAGCGGCATTTTAAAGACGATAGTCTTTGTTGGGGACCGTCAACGCAAAACATTTTGGTCTGTCTGTGTCTCTCTGTCTGTCTAGCTGTCTGTACATTTCTCTGTTTGTCCACCCTTAACGGTATCTTAAATGGCAACAAAGTGGCCAAACGATACTCCAAACGGCTGACCCCATCCGCAGCGCACACCAATATTGCTCAAAATTCAGCGTTATGCGATTGCCAATTAAAAAGCAATTATTGCGCATATCTGAGGCACCATAACAACACGCCAATATTCTGTAAGCGCGTCTTTTACTAGAAAAGGCATACATAAATAATTTTAGGAACCGTAGCGCTTATCAGGCTGCGCTGACCATGCAACGCTTGCATGAAGAGGCAAGTGTTTCCAACGCACTGCTAAGACGACACGGTGATGGCACCTACCCGTCGCTTTGCGTTCTACACCTTATCACCTCCTATAGATGGTGCGAAGCGCACGCGCGCTTCGTTTTCCCAGGTAGCTGCCAGATAGCACTCATGTCTCATGTGGGACGTGAGTTGATGCGCTTGTTCACCTCTGCTGCACACTCGAGACACCCTAACGCAGCGTCTCTAGTATACCATCCACCGATTTTCTTGCGCACAACACCATATAAACGTTTTGTTCACTCTCTAGAGACGCAAGACTATCGTCTTTCGACGACATTTTGCAGTGTAACATGCACATACGGGGCAATTTTTTTCCATAAATTCTGTTTTCCGTACTTGAGGTATAGCGCTTTAAGTGAGTCGTTGACCACGGTGGCAGTATGGAACAAACGTAGCAGATAAAAGAGGACCACACGTCAAAGGTATGCAAAGTGAGGGCGTTTGCGAGCGGCAGGAGAAGAAAAGGACGACCCACGCTAGCGGACAATATCCCCTTTGTTCGACAGCCACCGATTGAGCGTGGAGTGATGCTAGACAGGCCGGAGGGAGCAGCACACCCTTGCTTCACTAATTGAGGCATGGGTTGCGAGTGCATGCATGGCATACAATAACAACCAAAACAGCCGGACACTCAGACAATGCCTGTCATGAGTGCGGCCGCACTCAGTACAGAAAGAACACAACACAAGGGCGTGGACCGAGAAAAAATGCAGGAAAAAAATGGCTACATCCCTCCCCCCTTAATACAGCGGAAAAAGAGGAGGGGGAGAAAAGGCAGACACGTACACGCAAGCCAAAATGGAGGTCAATGAAAATCTGCTTCATTAGTAAATTCAGCCTCCAGAACAAATCGCATTAAGTGGACACAAGAAAAGAAAGAGGGACCACTCAGTCCTCAGAAGGAGCTTTGTAAATATTCGATCCGGGGAAGCATATTTAAGAACGTCGCTACAAGCCGCGGCGTTGTTTCATTGCACGAATGGACGCTGCCTCAGGGCTGTCCTTGCTGCAATCTGAAGAGGGAAAGCTTGCATCTTGTAGATCCCTATCTCCAGCCTCACCCTCGTCGATACCACTTCACCGCTTCGTCTGACCTCTTTCGTAGGCTTAAAAAGTGCCTACAGTGAATCTCTAATCATCTGGTCAACACGTCTGGTACCAGGCCCCAGACTGGCTGTTCGCGTGCATTGTTTTATTCCGGTGTATTGTTGTGTTTAGCGACAAATTAATGGCTATACGATTTTATTTTGTTCAGGCTTAAGACAAACGCTGACTAAAAAAACCGATGAAAGTAGCCCTAGCAGCGAGTGCAGTTGTGCGGTATGGCTTCAAGTGAGACTGCGTTGCCCGACGCCCGTCTTCACTTTACATACCTGGGAAGGCGTGAAAATGAAATAATATGGAGTTTTGATATGAGGGCTTAGTGTCCCAAAACCACCATATGATTATGAGAGACGCCGTAGCGAAGGCCTCCGAAAATTTTGACCACCTGGGGTTCTTCACACGCACCCGAATCTGAGCACACAGGCCTACATATTTTTGCTTCCATCGAAAATGCAGCCACCATAGCCGCGGGATTCGATTCCGTGACCTGCAGGTCAGCGGCCGAGTGCCTTAGTCGCTATAGACCACCACTGCGGGGCAGGGAGTTTTCGAAAAGCGGCGCCAAAAGTTTGGGGCTCCAAAGCTTATAGAGTGCGCTGCCTTTGGGTCAAACAGGAGCTAAGAGTTTTCGAATAAGGTTTTCGGTGCTTTGGACACTCCCCCTATTCAACGTCAATCTTGTCTAGTAGGTGTCGTCATGTTTGTCTGACGCAAAGCTTTTGGGGCAGGCTTTGGTGCCCCCACAAAATTCGAGAAATGTTTTCGCTCTGACAAGAATGTCTTCATGTTTCAGATGCGGAGCATCTAATACTCGAGGCTTGTAGTGCGGCGCCGTCCGCAAGCTTCCTCCTCCTTCTTCCACCATCTGTGCATCCCTTCCTCCTCTACACACCGCGTGCGCTTCTCCTCTTCACGAACATTCGCTAGCTGTATAATGTAGCGCGCATGCGCCGTCACGCTTCGAGAACATCGGCAGCTGACGCACGCGCATGCGCCGTCGCGCTTCGAGAACATCGGCAGCTGACGCGCGCGCATGCGCCGTTGCGCTTCTCCCCCTTCTCGAACATTCGACAGCTGACAGTGCATGCGCCGTCGCGCTGTATATATACTCAAGGTCGGCGCTCGCTCGCTCAGTTGCCGCTCGTCGGTTGGTTTGTACGGCGCGTCGACGTCCAAGTTCGCGGTGAAATGAATTCCAACGAATCCACAAACACAATGATCGACGTCCCTTCGACCAGCGCCGCCCTTTCACATACGTGTGTACGTGTTCACTCATTTAACACCCCCTCCTACAACCACGTTAATAAATTTAGCCATCGACCCAAGTAAGTCGCAATATAACACCCCATTTCACAACCACGTTAACCAATTTAGCCATCGACCCAAGTAAGTCGCACTTTAACACCCCGTTAACCAATTATATGCTCCGCATCCTCCTCGGTGTTCCTCCGAGGGAAGCTGCAGGCAATTTTTTTAACCCTGCAGTATACACACCACGTGAGATGGCTCCACGAAAATGGAAGCCTGTCGTTTGTTTTACCTTAGTATGTTGAATTGGCGGGAAAGTATGTTGTTTACTCGAGGCACTGATGAGGAGTAAGTTTGTACGAGGTTTGTTCGAAAACTTGTTTTAGATATTCTTTTTGGCTCCTTATTTACGTCATTCTGGTTCACTCTGCGAGCGCGTAGTATGAAAAAAGGTTGAAATTAGAAGAAAAGAACGGCAGGGAAGTTAACCAGTCTATAGGCAGCCGGTGTGCTACCCTACACATGGAAGAAGGATGGGGGGAATTAAAGATGGAGGAGAGAGGGAAGAGAGAGAAACATAGCACTTTAAGCAGCACACACGCACCCACTCAGTCATAGTCCAGTCTTGTCTTTCGTGGTGTGTGACATTGCTTTTACAGCCGCTTGTTCAAGTGCGTGTCGCGTTGGAATTTACATTTTGTCGCCTTCCGTTGCAATTTCTTCTCTCGGCCACTTGAAAGAATAGTGTCCACGGGCATTTGGCTGTTGTCGATGCGCGCAAGAAAGGACGCCAGTGACTGTCTCTGGATGTAATACAACGGACAGTCGCACAGGATGTGGTGTAGCATCTCTTCGCAACAACATGCATCGCAGATAGCGTCGTCGGCCATCACTATGATAAATGAATAGGATTTTGTAAATGCCACCCATAGCCACACGCGGTGAAGAAGCGTGACTTCTTTGCGGTCGAGCCCTGTGGGCATGCGGAGAGTCATCAAAGAAGACAGGTGGTGTTGACGATCTGGGTGGTCTGGTTGCTTGGTGGACACCATAGTGAAAGCGTGATTTCCCGCACAAGCCGTCGAAGATTACTGGCAGCATCGGTACGCGAAAGTGGTAGGGCTTCTTCTCGTGTACCTTCAAGAGCTGCCCGTGTGACAGTATCGGCATTTTCGTTCACTATGACGCCGCAGTGCCTAGGTAGCCACTGAAACGTCTCATGGAGCCCTTTCTAGTGTGAAGTGTGGAGAAGGCATCTAATTTCGAAAACAAGCTGTTCGTACGGTCCGCGACACAGTGGTGAGAGCACAGATTGTAGGGCAGCCTTTGAGTAGCTGAAAATCGACCATTGTTGCGGTGGTTCCCGATTGACCACACAAAGTGAAGAGCGCAAAGCAGCTAGTTCCGCTGCTGTAGACGCCGTGGAGTGGTGAGTCATAAAGTTGATCGTAACACCTCTTGCTGGGACGACTACTGCACCGGACGAACACTGGCGGTTCGTTGAGCCATCGGTATATATATGTATACTCTCTGGGTATTTCTCGTGCAAAAGAAGAAGAGACAGTTGTTTCAGTACGGTCGACGAAAGCTCAGATTTCCTCCGGATCCCTGGTACACAAAGATGCACTGTGGGTCGAATAAGACACCTAGGGGGTATCGATGGTTAGGTGCAGGAATTAAGCCCGGGGGACGTTTCTCGTTGTATTTCACAATCATTTTAGCGAACGATGCTTGGCTCCTTTCTGAAGGCAACAGTGCAAGGTGAGGACAGGGAGCACGTGCGAAGTGTCTGATATGCGTTCTCAAGACTTCTACAACAATGCGAGTTTCTATCGGATAGTCACCAGCAATTGCGAATGTTGCCTCTGTTGTCGTACATCTGGGCAGACCGAGGCACACTCTCAGTGCTTGGGCTTGTACTGCCCGTAGAACACGAACATTGGTCTGGCAGGTATTGCTAAGCACGGGCAAGCTATATCTCAGGAAACCGAGAAATAGGGTTCTGTAGAGCTCCATCATTGCGTCTACAGACATCCTCCACGTCTTTCCCACCAGAAACTTGAACCATTGGGAAATAGCGGTCAGGCGCTTCTTCATATAGGCCACATGCGGACTCCAACAGAGGCCCTTATCAATAATGATGCCTAGAAACCGGTGGGTTCTAGCGTAAGAAATGGGTCGCCCGCTGATTGAGATGACATAAGGGGTCATTGCTTTGCGAGAGAAGGCCACCAGCGCGCATTTTTCAGGTGATATGCTGGCATCGTCAATAATGGCTGCGGGATAATTTTGTTTTGATAGGGAATGCTTCAGCTATGCTGAGTGTCTTTAAATTCCTGTATATTCACTGGCATACAGGAACAGGACGAATACGCAGAACATGGTCACGGAGGAGTGTAATAATAAGCGGTGAACTGCATTCTGATATATATATATATATATATATATATATATATATATATATATATATATATATATATATATATATATATATATATATATATATATAGCGAAAGAGAGAGTTCTCCGTACCTTACCACTGTAGAATGGTTCACTAGAAACTGATGGTGCGCGCGTGCTGTGGCAGGATGGACGACGCCATTCACAACGCAGCCAATGGCGTGCGTGCTTGAATACGACGCTGAGAATAACGTAACTGGTAGTACATCCAATTTAGACAACCGATGCCAAACAGTTTTTTCGTTTCTTCTTGCCATATACAGCTTTCGCTGTAAAAATTCACGAGTGAAAAGAAAAAAAAATGACAGCATGACAGTCAGGGCTGAAAGCAAGAATCAAAAGATTTTTTCAAGTGTGTAGATGGCAGGTTCATAACAGAAGGGACTATTTTAGGAATGTGGCCTCGTATGCCTTTGGTGTACAATGCTAATACTATCTGGAGATTTACATTTCTAAACCCCAATTTAATTTGAACGCACGCCATAGTTGAGGGTCTGGTAACTTCGACCATCTGGCGTCTCCTAGCTTGCACTGACATTGCACTGTAGAAATGTTTGAATACAACGAAAAGCAATCCCCGTGGCCGGCATCAAACCAGTGACCTTTGGGTCAGCAGTCTAGCAGAATAATCACTAGACTATGTTTATTTGATTTGAAATGTGGGGTGTAACGTCCAAAAACTACCTTTTAATTATGAGAGATAGCATAGTGTAGGGCTCCGGAAATATTGACCACCTTGAGTTCTTTAACGTGCCATTGAACGATGCACAATGCTACAAAAGCGTCACTGTGCTTTTGTACGACAGCGAGCGTAGATCGACGTATTTGATTGATTCTTTCTTTCTCTCACTAAAGTGATGTAGAAAGTTGCGCAAATACGGAATCACATTACCACACACCTCTTCTCTTATCGTTCGTTGTAGATACAGTGAGAGAGAAACTTCTATTTCAATCATAGAAAAAATGTCGCGTGGAGCTCTCAGTCCAGAGCTCCAACAGCCGCCGCTGCGTCCTGCGCCCACTGAACCAGCGCCCGCTGGCCACTCGGGCTTTCATCACGCAGCATGGCTTCCCAGTCTTGTAGGCTAGGTATAGGACTGGAGTTGGCAGAGTGCCTGGCAGGCGGACGCTGACATTCCAGCGTTACGTGGAATAAAGTCGGCACTGCTCCCCAGCCAGTGCATTTGTCAGGGTAAGATAGTGAGAGTGCATCCCTTGAACGACGGTTTCCTCGGTAGGAATTGTTACGCCAGCGAGTCCACTTGGAACGTCAATGCCTCTGCAAAGGCAATCTGTGTCAAGGCCAGCAATAGTGCCCGCCTGACACAATCGACTCAATGACGTCATCAAGCGGCGGTGCCAGTCTGTCACGCAACGCACAGTGAGCTCCCTCAGCCCACGAGCCCGTTGAAGCAATCAGCGCCTTCCAGTCTGGCGAGTCTTACGCAATGCGTGGAAACATCGCCCGTCCTTGGCTGCAACCACGCGCAGCGGCTCCGGATTTGATGAGCATGATGCGGCTCAGCGGCGGGCCCCATTGGAGGATTCTGACATCACGGCCAGCGATGCTTCTGGTTGGACACTTGTTGACTCAAGATCCATCCGGTGCCTATAAAAACAGCCCTGCGGCGCGTCGCCAGCAGTAGGCTTTATGTGTCAGAGAAGTCTCTCGTTGCGTGGAGCCCCTTTCGCAGTCGGCGCGCTTAGTGTCCTTGGCAGCGGCGAGTTTCGTGGCGCCCAACGTAACCTCGTCGACGTTGCGCTTCGTAACAGAGAGAGAAGCCGACGGATGCGTGCAAGAGAAGACATCTCGGCTCTTCGAGTCCCTAAGCTGTCAGCCTCAGTGCCGAATTTATAACGCCTCTATTTCTATGCTGTACATAAACCTTGCCTTAACGCACCGTCGTCTCGTCCGCTCGTCTATCAGCTCTGCGCAGAAGCAGTCGCAAGCTGAGTAACACACGCTACCAAACGGCTGGTGACATTGGCAGTGGAGTTCGGAGCAGTGGCGCCTTTGGGACGTTGTTATCGGGTCAACTTCGTAACAGAATGCGTACGCCAAGAGGCAACTATGAGGCAAGACTACCACGTAATGTCTTGCGAAAAAGCATTTGTCATGTATGTATGCTCTCACGGGATTTAGGGGAGGCGGAAGCACCACAATCAGGAAAAGAGAAGCGGTGCGGCAATACCATACCACATTCGTGTATATTTCCGTGACTAGAACGATTACTATCGGCGGGGGCGGGAGTGTGCGACGTGCCTCTCCTCAGACACAACAGTAACCTTCCCAAGGATATGCAACAGCCTCGGTGATAACACCACTTTCTGCTTGAAACCGAATACTACGCCACCGGAAAGGTGACGCATTATTCAGTTTCAAGCAAAACATGGTGTTAGGAGACAGGCTGCACTGGACGTCCGTGGGAAAGTTAGAGCAGTCACAGTATTAGAATCTTGCATCGCGCGCGTTGATAACGCATGCATTCTCGAAAGTAACGAGGAGAATGCAATACCAACCAGCTAAAGTAGCTACCGTGCTGAAGCGTACAGTTTTCAGCTTCGGCCAGCATAGTACTCTGCAATACAGTAAAAGCAATATAGATTATTTGTTACTCATTATACTCTGAGGCCGCATATGCCACGCATCAGACGATCTTCAAAGAGACGCGTGTACTTCTTTTGGAAATCTTGATATTCTCATTCTGCAGTTGAGAGACGCAGAGTTTTATTGTATGTCTTTAAAGAGCTTTCTGCGCGTTGCAAGTCAGGATTTCATAAAGACAGTAATATATAAGATCCCCTGCCCTCTCACCTCGCCTTTAAGACACACTCAAACTGGCAGTATGGGCACCACGTCCTCCATATTGACCCCTTAATCACTCCCCCCCCCCCCTCTTTTTTTTTGTCCTTCATACCAACGGGCCGGAATGAACCGCATGAGAAACGATGATGTTGAGGAGAAAGTGTGATAGTGAAAAAGAGTTGAATGTAAGACTTGTTCAAATAGCACCGGGCCAGCTGTCAAGCACCGAGTCTTGAGAAATCCGGAGTGTGTGCGTGCGTGCGTCGCTGAAGCATCCTGCGAGCCTTCATTTTTAGCGGAGCAGCGATGGAATCCATCCACAGATGGCATCGGTCATGAGGATGCACGCATTTCTTGCTTCTATGCCGGCTTATTGCATAACGGACGCATGACGTCAATATTTCTTTTTTTATATACGCATATGTTGAATCTGCGTTAGCTTCGCTGTAATGTTTCTCCACCCCGCCAACTCTCACTTTCTGGCTTTTTTACTTGTCTGTTATTTTCTTTTTGCGTTAGCATTCCCTGTTTCCGGAGGGCGTTTTTCTTTATGTGGACTGAGTAAATTCTGCTAGATGTGCGCGTATTCAGAGAAGACGTGTCATGAATGTGTGCCATGCGTTAAAGGGCATATGCGCTTCGCCAATTCGTTACTGGCGCCCTCTCGCCGCAGGTTCACACAAACGTTCGAGCATTTATTTTTGCAGGTGGCCTCGCATGGGCAGCGGCTGAACTGCCAGGGTGGAAAACCAGCTGTGTACTTTCGTGCGTGGCAAAATCAATTTAAATATCACGGCGCAGGTTCGACATTCCGAAAGGGCGCCAAAGCAGACCGATGATACATACGTAGAGTCATTAGTAGCTTTTCTGCCCCTATTTAAGTTTTCTTTAGTCATTGTTGTTGAAAGGTGCCACGGTTGTGCCTCGTTGGATACTATCAGAGCGAAATATTTCGGTGGGGCATTCGCTTGCCTAAGGCGCTTGCGCTTTTTTGTCAGGTTTGAAGATTCCCGAAGGTTTGGGAAGAAAAATGAATCGAAAGACATGAAGATGGGGAATTAAACTGGCAGAGCGTCTGCTTGGTTACCTATATGCTGGAGGATTTAAATCAATAATACATGCTAGACTAAGAACAGCACATAACTTATCTTGATGGCTTATGTTTCCCGTGAAGGTACTCGCATTGCCTGTGCGAGGTATTTCCACTATTGTTCAAATTACTCAAGTCGCCCTGGTACAAATCTACCACGATTTATTTAAAGACCCTGTACGGGCGGGCACGCGAGTTATGCTCGGCATAGATCTACGAAAGGCGTTTGATAACGTGACATATGAAGCGATAGCCTGCAGCACTTGGCTTCAACAAACCCTGCGGGACGTATTTACAACAACGTGTGCTCCTTTTTACACGGTCACACTGTAGAACTTTCCCTGGATGACAGCAACGCCACGAATTGACTTGCCCGATCCAACAAAGGCACGCCGCAGGGAGCCGTTCTTTCGTTTTTCCCCTTCAACCTTGCAATGAGCCATGGTATGTTGATATGTGGGTTTAACGTCCCAACGTCCCAAAACCACCATATGATTATGAGAGACGCCGTAGCGGAGGGCTCCGAAAAGTTCGACCACCTGGGGTTATTTAACGTGCACCCAAATCTGAGCACACGGGCCTACAACATTTCCGCCTCCATCAGAAAAGCAGCAGCCGCAGCCGGGATTCAATCCCACGACCTGTGGGTCAGCAGCCAAGTATAGCTTAGCCACTAGACCACCGCGGCGGGGGGGGGGGGCGGTGTAATAAGCCAACTCCTACAGTTACTATAGACCACATTCCCAAAATCCGACACACCCTATACGCGGACGACGTGACGGTATGTACCACTACCGGCTCCAACGGGCAGATTGAGGAGACACTGCACAGCACCGTGGACACAGTGGCCGAATACGTCGCGCGTACGGGTCTCGAGTGCTCAGTGGAGAAATCTGAACTCCTCCTTCTTCGTCCTCCCGACTACCGTCAGGTTAAAAACCCTCCACTACCAACCGTCACTCCTAAGATCGCCGGATCCGAAATACCGACAGAGCAGCACATGCGTGTTCTCGGCCTTCACGTACAAGCCTGCAGGAGCAATAGCATCGCACTAGAGAGGCTTGCGGTCACCATCACTCAGACTGTCCGTCTGTCAGCAAGAATCTCTGCGCGGAAACACGGCATGAAAAAAAAAGAATTTCTCCAGCTGTAAAACACCTTCGTAATAACTATAGAATCATTTACGCTTTACCGTACCTACGACTCCTCAAGGCTGAAAAAAAAGTAGACAGACTTATGCGCACAGTCCACAAGATCGCTTTGGGCATCTCCCGTACAACATCGACCATGTATCTCCTCAGCTTTGGAATACAATAAACAAACTTATCGAAGCTCACTGAACTGCACAAATTGAATGAATGCGTGTTAGTAAGACCGGAAGATGAATACTCTAAGGTATCGCAATCCCCTCGTCATCAAGCACACAAAACTTTATCTCGCTACCACCCTCTATAAAACAGTGCTTCATTGTGCAGCCGTTGCCGAAGAACATGCTGGCCGGCATTGATGACGGCAGGCGATCGGCCCGCTCCAAAAGCCTTCACAGTGTCTACGGTACGAACACTAGGGCGGCTAATGTCGACGCGGCAAGATACCTAGCCCACAGACAGGCCTACGCAATCAATGTGCCGTCGAAACGTACCCCACTCAATAAACAGCCTACCGCGATGTGCGTCGGCTCCATAAGCGTACGGGGCCCAACCGATGCCGAAGAAGCTGCCATAGCACTCGCCGCAATGGCCGTATCTGAAACAATCTTAGTGACTCCAAATCTGCCATCACCTGATTTGCCAGTGGCACTGTTTCCCCAACCACGGCGCGCATCCTGCGTCCTCTGCGCCGAGCGGCACGCAACGCCTTAGGTGACACTGCTGCCAGAAACACCGACGATGACGATCCCCGTTTAATCCAACTCATCTGGGTCTCAGCGCACGCCGGAAACCCGGGTAACGAAGCCGCCCACAGACAAGCTCGAAGACTAGTACGCTGAGCGGTGGGCCAGATTTTGAACCGCGATGTCGAAGCAACCGAACCGCTCATCACCTTGAACGACATGACGCAGTACTAAAAGCTATCAAGGCAAACCAAACCACCCCCGCACCCAAAACTAGCAAGGCTTAACAAAAAACCAGGCGGCGCGTGGCTTCACACCCACACTCATTCACTTCCCCTTGCATATAAAGACAAATCTATAACCAGCTTTATTCACAACTACGTGCTTCCTTTGCAAGACACAGAGAGCTATCTTGGACCACATTATCTGGAGATGCAGTAAGGACCCGCCCCAACCAGACCTCCTAGGACAGTCACCTTCAAGTGTGGCCTGGAAGAGAATTCTCACGACCATAAGCCTGGCCGCCCCGCTCAGGGTCATCAAACGCGCTGACGAGATGGCGACCAGGCATGACCTGACAGCCCCCACCACCTAGGAAACCGTCAGCTGTCTTAATAAAGTTGTTTACTACTACTACTTGTGAAGCTATAATAAAGTACATAAAGAAAAGGCAGCCGCTGACATTCGCCTAGTTTGCATATATAAATAATTGGTAGTTGCAGAACTGATATTCATTTTTAGTGTAAATGGGTCCTAGCGTTCACGTTGAGTTCCGCGGAATTGAGGCGTTGGCAAATAATAGAGATCTGTGTGTGCATCGACAGTCACGCGCACTTACTGTGAATCCTTTACTTTCTTTGCTGGGTATAACGCTGAATAGAGGTTGTTGACTAAATTAAAAGAATTCATGAGCTTAAAAACAATAACTCAAAAAAGTGGTGACAAAAGATACTTTTTTATTTTATTGCGTTTCCACATGAACTGACGAATGAAACTCGAGTTCTCTTCAACTCTAAAAAGAGATGTAATGTAATCCTTCTAATTCATCGATCTTCATATTTCATATCAGGCTTGACAGGTTGGCACAAGCAAGAGTTTAGTGAATAATAAAGAGTCGAAAATTAAATAAAAATGAAATGAATGATTTAAAATTTCTTTAAGCTTCAGATGTAACTATATACCAGTGATGATATGAAGATGTTTAAAGTTCAACGAGCATAAATTCGAAATATTTAGAACTAAAGGCAATTATTGCGTGTTGATTAGAATGATCACATTAGCTGTTACAAAGCTGCCTATCTTTCAGGTGCCGAAAGACATATGCCCAACTGCGTGCAAGGACGTGGAGTGGAACTGTATTCAAAACTTACCGCGCTCTAAAGAGAGAGATAGAAATATAAAAAGGAAGAGACAGGGAGGTTTACCTAGTAGAAAAACCGGTTTTGCACACTCTTGAAATCAACATTATAGATTTGGTGGTCTAACTGTAACTTAGGCATTTATAAACATCTCCACTCAAACAACCACACAAGAATTATATCTTCTGGTCTCGAAACCACAAGTAAATCATATAGTTACCTCCCTATAACCCGTATTTTTTACTCACCATGTAGTGAAAATTTTAATCTTTGCGAAAACCGGGTTGTGGTGTGGCATTTCATTGGCCAACTTTTCTTTAGTATTGTTTCTTTTTCTTTCATTCGGGAAGCAAAAACACTAGTAAAGAGCACCACGGAGTAAAGTCAGAGCCTAGTCAAAAGGTGTAGGAAGGCGTTGAAAAACTTAGACATTCACTTTAGTCATAGACAAGCAGTAATTCTTGGCTTCATTGTGAGCTAAGAGACGACCGGACCATTGTGAGCTGAGAGTAGACCAAATAGCAAGAATCGGCGATAAAAAAATAATAGAGGGCCAGGAATGGCTATCAGAATCTATGCGAATTCATAAAATGTTTGTTAATAGTTGACAATATGAGATCACCAAGGTATCTTTCACGTCATTTCGGGGGTCTAGAAAAGGTTTATTGAAGTCACAGGAACCACGGCTCTATTTTTCTGAACAGGAAAGCGCCTCGGTTAGGCTTGCTGGCCCTGCAGAGTGGTATCACGTGTGCTCTTCTTTCTGTCATAGCTTGAGCTTTCGTCTTGGCATACGAATCATTTCTAGAAAGAAGCAGGTGACAATACTGCACACAAAAAAGAGCATCGTCTTGATGGTGCAACGTTAATGCAAGAAAAAACAAAGCAGCTTAAACAATAGAGAAGGCCACAAATAGTCAAATGTTACACGCGAACAGTTCACCAATGATGAGGCAATGACAGTAGCACAAATAAAAGAAAACAAGAAAAGTAAATAAACAGTACGAGGTATATAGAACACGCAAAATAAGGCTGCATGCGCACCACATGAACTATGTGAGAGCTCGGTTGTCTCCATTGTATCCGTGTTCGACACCGTGTAAACGACGCTGAGTCAAGAACCACTTTGTAGCTTACGGCATTCACGTGCTGCAACACTTCATACGGACCGAAGTATCTGCTTAGCAACTTTTCGGAGAGGCAAAGGCAACAAACAGGGGTACAAACTCAAACTTGGTCTCCCGGACACGTTGCTGCAGACCAATGTGTAGCAGGGCGAGCGGGCGAGTTTCCTCCGCACGCTATGCATATTATTAGGCATCAGTTGTTAATTGATCGTCGTCTTCACAAGGAAGCATAGCATCCAGCATCATCTGAACTTCAGGGTCATGTAGAATGTGAAACGGTGTATATCGCATTGTTTCTTGAACGACGGCCTTATATAAGCGAACGTCGGCGGCTTCATTTTTGACGGAGGCAAAACTGCTGCAGGCCCGTGCACTAAGATTTGGGTACACGTTAACGAACCCAAGCCAGTCGAAATTTCTGGAGTACTCCACAACGAACGGTCTCTCATAATCATATGGCTGTTTTGGGACGTTAAACCCCACATATCAATCAAGCAAACAAGACAACAGTAGCGACACTATACTTAGAGCGCCCCCGGTTAAACAGCGTGGCTTCTTCGAAGCCCCTGTTTATAGACGACTCTTGCCTGCGAGCACATACACCACAATAATGGTGTGTGGAGGTGTATGCAGTTTCTTCTGCTCTCTTCGAAATAAATACTGTTTCTGTCGAAGGACGCTTCCGGTGAACGAAGGAAGCAAGCGGTGGTGTTGAGCCAGCGTGGCCCGCTTCTCCGCCGGCGTGCAGCCTTTGCAAGCGTGATTGGTGTGGGCGGTGGTGGCAAAAGAGGCGTGTATCGTGGCGCGTTGTGATAATTAAGGAGCCGTTAATGCGCTTGCCGGTGCGCGGCCGAACTAACACGTGCCGACTAAGACCGGGAGTTGCTTTCTTCGTCCATATCCCGTTGCTCGCTCACCGCGTTTCTTGCTCGTGGTGGTCCGCGAGAAACCGAGCCTGCATCATTTCACAACATGAAAGGTGCGCTGCTCCCTCCGATCGTGCATTTTGCTTTACTCACTACGAACAAGTGCATCGGGCGAGGAAAGTTGGGTTTATTCGCCGCCTTTTTAGCGGCAAGTTGTTTTCGCATTACCATTATTATTATTACTTTTATTTTTATTTATCATTTCCCATGGCTCATTCGATGCCTCCGGTGTTCAGGTGTTGCGGGGCTCGTTTCCGTGGTTCCTAACCACGTTCAACTCTGAAAGAGGCTGAGCACGTGCGCCATGTGCACACAGCCAGGTGTGTTGAGATGCATCACATATTCCTGCGCAAAACTGATGGCGGCACAAAAGCGGGCGTTAGTTGCACCCGCTAGGTGTTGCATAAACAGGTTTCGTAAGTTCAGTGGCATTTGCTGGCAGGATATAGCCGGCAAATGCCACTGAACTTATATTTTTGTTTGTTGTTCCAATTTAGGCATTACACTCATGAACTTCATTAGTCGTTCTCTTGATGCATTGGCAATAATATGGGCATTTTCGACTGCTTTCAAGTTAGAGCTGGATAACCAGATAGTGTACAAACTGTTTTACTTCGCCCTCAAGGCTAAAAATAGACTGGACAGCGGGTTCGGAGATGTATGAACATGAAGAATTGTACAAGAGAAACTTTCGTTCGAATGCCATGTTCACAATATTAATGGTCATTAAGAAGCAAACATGGCCAGGGCTTGGATCTTATTCATTCTTTATCGACTTTTCTCAAAATGATGTATGGAAATATATACGTGCGACATGTTGTCATGTTTATTATAGATATTCGGGGCACATATCAAGTCGGTATGGCTGTTTACAAGCAGCGACCCCGGCAGCAAAGAAGGCACGCTGTTGTACGTTGCAGCCAGTGTGGCTTGCCCTCAAGTCACCGGGTTGTTCTGACTACGTGCTCTGACTTCTAAGCTACTTCAGCTCGACAAATTACAACAGCTCGTAAGTCATCTGTCTGGATGATAAACTGAATTGTGTTAACAGTGCTGTTGCCAGAATGCGCCGTTCTCGAAAGTGAAAAGGAGGACCGTAAAAATATGAATTTGTTTAAAGCTCTCATAATTGAGTTTTGTTCAGCCAGAAATATTGTGAAATATTTGAAATAGCAGCCAAAATTATTTGAAGTTTAGCACTCTTCCCGTTTCTGAATGACAAAACAATAAAAAGGGGCCTTCCACTTGCCTGCTTTTTCACGTTCTCCGCAAGCATTATTGGTACACTTTATATAGCAGGCTATAATTGCCTTTTTAGGACATAAGTTCACACGTTCACTAGCAAAAATGAAACGTATTGTTGCATTTCGTACAAAGCTAGTTCTGTCTTGATACAAATACAGGCAGCTGTGCACAACGTTTTGCCTACGCTGCATTGGAACCATTGGGCCGAAAACGCCAATACAGGATAAGGATATGTTGGGTTTAACGTCACAAAACCACCATATTATTGTGAGAGACGCCGATGTGGAGTGCTCCGTAAATTTTTACCACCTGGGGTTTTTCAACATGCACCCCAATCTAAGCACGTGGGCCTAGAGCGTTTTCGCCTCCATCGAAAATGCAGCCACTGCAGCCAGGATTCAATCCCGAGAAACACCAATGGAGTCAAGTATAATATAAAGCGTCGGACATAGCCATGTTATTGCTGCCGTGGTGGGACATCCAAAGATGGCGTTTAGGTGTACTTTATCTCCAACTACACGCACATTCCCACAAAAAGTCCAACGTTGTTTCTATTTTGTGATAAATTCTAGCTGCTTATACGTTTCTAGAAGCCGCAAAGGAGCGGGCACGAGCGCGAGACTACGGTTCAACCAAGCGGTCTAGTTGGGCATAATTTCTGCCCAACGAGTGCTTCGATGGCACAACTAAAGCAAAACATACGAGTGGCTTTGTCGGGAGGAAGAGTGAAGCGGCAAGTGGTGATTTGTGCACTGACGTCTGCGGTAAATTTATTTTGTTCTCGTTTTGCCCAGTGGACCACCAACGACCTGCTGCCACTCCCCTGCCCATCGCCGCCCGAGGGCTCGTGCGTGCGTGTGGCACCGGGTTCGATCAATTCGATAGATTGCTGGGTGTGGTGGGGAGTGAAAGGTGAGCTTGTCTCAAGGTCGGGGGAGAAGCAATGCCGCAGAAGAAGGCTCCACAGCCACAGCGAAAGTTGTAGGAACTATGGCTCCTTTGGCGAGTAAGGCAAAGTGGCTGGGCGCTTAAGACTATAGCGTTGTCAGACCCACTGTGGTGCCACCGCTCTTCCTTGAGAACTATCTGGTATTCAGTGTCTGGCTAGCTGCTGCAGTCTCCATTTTGGTCATGAAGGCCTGGGACGCGTGCATTTATACACATCTAGCCACACGAACAAGCTGGGCGTACTGCATCACCATAAGCAAGACCACTATGGGCGTATAATGCAATGCCATAGTGATCTTGCTTGCTTTCTCTTTCCTCTTCCTGTCTTTTTCTTCGTCTTCTCCGAACTTCTGCCTTGGTGCCCGGTACTTCGTTCACTACTCCTCATATCTGCTTTCTCGTCACCTGTCTCACCTTCCTCTTGGTCTCGCCTTTATACCGCTATGCATCGCACTTCTGTCGAGGCTTTTTGGACACCATCTTTTGTTTGTGTTTAAGAGACCATCCCCGTGTACGGCCTCTCCTAGCTGAAGGGTTCTTGATTAGTACGGTGTAAAATGCTGATGACGAACGCGAAGTGAAGATAGGAAAGGTCCGTATGTAATCACGTCCTGTGAAGAAAAGTGTAATAGGAAAAGAAGAGCATGGGGTGCCTCTGCCAATATTAAATACCGTAGCGAAGGGCCACCAATCTGCTGTCCCGACGCCGCTCTTAAGCGACCGTAAAATTTGTCCTTAATGAAACACGGCGTTTGGAGGGGGGCTTCCCTCCTTCTCGTGGGACCACCGGGCAAGCGGTGAGCCCCTTTCGGAGCCATGTTTTTCGAGTGGGATCTACAGCAGCACGGTAGTAGTGACCCTCCATCACACCCCGGGGAGCCGGGGTTCCTACATTGAGCAATCTTTGCCTTTCACTTGTTTTCGCTTTCTTTTATTATCTTGATCACACCCATTTCCTTCCGTTTTGTCACAGTACACACCCATGTCTCCACGTCACTTACAATACCTTGCGTGTGTGTCACTGGCTGCTGTATGGCAGGTGATTCGAAATTGGAGGTGATTCGCTTCTCTGCTTCCAGCGGCGTGCGACTGTTCGGCGCCCTGGAGATAACACGTAGTAATGAATCAAAGGAAGTGCCGCCACCGAGAGAACTCGACCGGGAGCGAGAGGAAGAAGAAAAAAATCACAGCATATCCCCGGAGTGAATGATGATGAATGGGGCGAAGCGTCCGTCAGCCCACCTGTACTTCTGTCCATCCGCGCGACCATTCGCGCGTCCATTCATGCGTCCGACCATCTGTCCGTTCGTCTGTCCATGCATCTGTCCGTGAGTCCGACCATCCGTCTGTCCGTTCGTTCGTGCACCCATCCGTCATCGGGATTCTGTCTGCGAGCGCGCGCTGCTGCCGCCTTGCGCTCTCTACGCTGTGCAGCCTTATCCATTCGGCGACTCCGAGCGCGCGCCAACAGCGAACGGATTTTATTACAACGCTCCCCCTAGCGTCCGTCGCCGCACTAAATCGAACGATTGCCTTCAACCAATGACACGCGCCATATGTGACATCATTTCTATTTTATAAGATCTCGCGTCTTTCATCAACTACAAGTACTGCTTTCTAGTTTATAACATCTTGCATCTTTTCATCATCAGCTACAAGTACCACCATCTAGTAAACACTACAAGAACTAAACGAGAGGTGGCTACATACAGGAGACGGTACCGCCATCTAGTGAACACTGCAAGAACTAAACTAGAGGTGGCTACATACAGGCTACAGGGGACGCACAGCCCACGCCCTAAGGAGCTTCGCCCCTAAAAGTTGTCCTAAACTCTATCGCAAAACCGAAACCAAATCACCGAAGAGCGCAACAAGCAGACGACTACAATGACGTACCAGTTCAAAACAGCGGTTACATAGGTGCAGTTCTTCCCTGTTTGTTTACGTATGTGCGTCGTGCATACTATTACTGCAAGCGCAGCCCACACAACGAAGTCGGTTGATGGTTGATATAACAACGCTCCCTCATTTTTGACGTCACAGACCAATATGGCAATTGCGCTCTTTCGCGTTTTGGTTTCCATTTTGCCGAGCGATTGCGAAGAATTTCATTCCTGCGCAGTTATCACTGAAGGCCGGTTTTCCAAAATTTCAAATCTGCAATGGGTTCTTCGCACGAAGCACTTGAATTCTCCCTTTTAGTAGCACTAACAGTTGGGCGAGGTGGCGGGGGTTCTTAACTAAAAATGGCGCAAAAAAAATGGGACTCAAGATTACAGGAACACAGACACGGGCGCCAGGAAACAAAATGTTGAGAGCACAAGGGCCAGCGCCCGTCCTTGTGTTCTCATCATTTTGTGTCCGCTGCTTTTTGGCGTCGTTCTTAACTTTTAAAGTGTCCCATTTGACTTAGATGCCTAACTCCGCTCGATAAAAAGCTAATTATTAAACACTCCTTACTTCCGCTCCAAATGATGTCTTCAACCTTCTGAAGATGTCTGTCACAACATAAAAACAACTGTGAAGATAACGAGCAAATAGCGCTTTTTCCTTATTTCTTAAGAATGTCGGGCACATTTTTTTTAAACCTCCTGTGTGTTTTTTTAGTTTGCTTGTTTTCGATTTCTTGTCACAACCAATGGTTCCTTATCTACCGCCAAACGCGCACTTACGCCGATCCTTCATTTTCTATGGCAATACCCTTGTCCATCTTTCAAAGATAGAGGACAAGTTGTCGGTAGTAAATGCTGCTTCTGCATATATATTCTTGGACTTCACTACATAGAAAAGTAGCAAAGTTTTCTGCTCCTTTAGGACGGGTGACACACGGATGGTATTGCTTTCATGCCAGTCAACAACGCATATTATGTGATTTGTTGTATTAAGTATTATGTAATAAATTACTATATAATGAAATATAGTACCACTAATAAGCAACCTTTAGCGCTGCATGCACAACGTCGCTCAAGGCTGGGTGACAGTAGAACTGGTAGGCGTGTAAATGGCCTCGGCTCAGCCAGGCTTTAAGCTTCTCACTCGTGTCTTTCTCAACGCTTGGTATACTATATCATACATTATACCATGCCTATTTTTCTTTAACATTTTTCCTATTCTGTGTCCTTTCTATTTGTTTCTCTCTATTTTTCCTGACGTCTATTTTGTTGTCTATCTTTGTATTTTGTTCTGTCATTTTTCCCTTTCTCTATCTCCTTATTCCTTTTGTCTTTTCGTTTCTGCACCAATTTCTCTCTCTCTTTCCTTGGTCGTTTTCTAGCTTTCTTTTGTCCTCGACCACAGCAGATCTGCTGCAGAACTCTAATAGCGTACATGTGCCACGGAAATTTGGTACATGCAGCTAGCCGCACCTCGTTGGTCTAGTGGCTAAGGTACTCAGCTGGTGACCATCACGTCACGGGATGAAATCCCGGCTGCGGAAGCTGCAATTTCGATGGATTCCAAAATGCTGTAGGCCCATGCGCTCAGATTTGGGTGCACGCTAAAGAACCCCGGGTGGTCGAAATTCCTTGAGCCCGCCACAACGGCGTTTCTCATAAATATATGGTAGTTTTGGGACGTTAAAACTGCCATATCAATCAGATCCTGCTACTTACCCAACTTGTAGGCTGAAGATTAGCAAGCGAACACGCGGACAGCAAACACAGATAAAAGGGCGGAAGCTTTATCTTCTCTTGTCAGCCATCTGCACTCAGTTGATTGACGGTGATCAAGCGCGGGCCGGTTCATGATGACGATAATGTTTTATGACACATGGCAAACCTTGACCATAAAATCTTTGCTGTACAAAAAAAACACGTGGCATGAAAGCCATGACAAATTAAGCTCTTTGGTATGTTCCAGTCAACACACGACACAGCAGAAAGAAAAGTTCATACAAAGCTCACAGACAGATACGTGAAATTCCTTCTCTGTCATGAAATATGAATAAGCTAACAAAACGAATGAAGAGCGATATTGAATATAAAACAAGCGGGGGACTTTTGACACCTGACATTTTTGTAAGTGGCGCAAGAGCGCTGTTGTGCAGTATACACCTCCCAACATAGTGATTGATTGTCCTGTTGCTCAGCAGATCCTGCGTCACCCATATTTCGCGGCATCTATATATAATATCGCGCATTCTAAAGAGTGTCTTGGTCTTTCTCGGATGCTTTTGCCCCCCGCTTTATCGGCCGAGGCTGCCCGCCATGGTGCATCTTTAGTGCGTGTGCGGTGCACAGAGACCTAATTGCCAGTACAGTATGTAGCTTTGTGTTTCGACGGTGACGCAGCTCCATGAACATGATGACGGGGAATTCGCTGCCCGACAGGAACGAGAAAGAGCGAGAGAGCACTCTGGCACCTGTTGATTCCACGCTGGCGCAACACAACGCAATCCGCTGTCCTCTACGCACTAGTAGCGCCCACACACAGCACGTCAGAAGCCTCCGCCACTCCTATCTAAGAGCCACCCCCAAAGATCTCCTGGACCCACTTCTTTGTGCCAGCTATATCCCTGAAGTAAAATTCGCAATTGAGCCTTTTTGCTACCACTCAAACATAGATGAAAAACGATCATAAACGTTTACTCCACAACGAAAGGCAGCTAGAACAAGTCTCAAAACAGAAAAGAAAGATAAAGGAAAAAGTGGCATTCGTAATAAGCTAGAGGGGGAGAGAATGAGCTCAAACGAACATCGTTACTCCCGCGGAGCTTCTATACTCTTGGCGGACAACAAGAGCGAAGAGGTTGCTTGGAGGGCCAGGACAAGGGTAAGAAACGAACGAAATGACTGCAGGTCATTCGAGAAAAAGTGTTTCTGTTGAATAAGGGGAGGGTGGCAGAAGGCATCTATACTCGGTGCCCGCCCACCAGCATCACCCTAATAGCGTTAAGAGGGATACTGCAGTTCTCAGTGCGCTTAGACCATCCGCCGCCTACACTGTATGAAAGCGAGTTCTGCAGACATAAACGGCGTTCATTTGTCTGAAACGTGGTCTGCCTCTGCAAGGAGACGAATTCTCGGAAGCCTGCCCAACGTGCTGTTTTCTTTTGTCCGTTGTTGCTTTGACCTAAAAAAACAAAAAAACACATGGACCAAAGGTGCGGAAGCATAAGAAAAAAGTGAGGTGAAACAAACAAAACCGTAACTTGTTTGTCAAGGACAAGTCTAAAGAAGTAGACAAAAAAAGTAATAGTTGGCAGACCTCCCCACCCGATAGATATATCTGTTAAAACAGAAAAGATCAACGATAGTTATAGCGCGAGAACAGAACGACGTCAAAGAGACAAGAAGGAAACTTTGTCGTCGTTCTGTTCTCGCGCTACAACTACCGTCATGTCATACCAACTAGCCTAAACTGCCACACTTCTAGGAAAACAGCAGTTGGACTGACAGCAGAGCACAAAAAATGAGGAAGAAGAAAGCAACATGAAATAAAGATACAGACAGGGAACGAATCAATTCGCTCTTGCGAATGACTATAGCCAGTGACGTCCGAAAGAGTGCCGCAAACAAGAAGAGGCTTGTAGAGGTTGCAGAAAGAGAGAAATATGGGAGAAAAAGAGCTGAGGAAGGGAGGCTTCAGGAACTATCATATCATCGCGTACACGGGCGCTTAAAAAGCAAACATGTGGCGGGAAATAGTGAAAAAGACAAAAAGAAATCGGGATACAGGAAAGAAACAAGCATGGAAACAACTTGCAGCACTCATGAAGTGCGTGGATGACAGCGGTGAGTGAGAATCAGAGAGACAGTGAAGTCGTTGCTTCGAAACGGCCCAGTAGCTGAGTGGACTACACAGGCGGGAGCAAGCCGACTGGTCCTGCTTTGATGAGTGTGCGGCACCTTTTTCCTGAGCCGCCGGGCAATGCTTTCAGCTGCAATGTGGCGGCGGCTCTACAGGCATCTCCATCCTATATGGCTCCACTCCTGCGTCTCGGGCCAAAACAGCGTATACGGCCCGGCCGCCTTCTCCCGCTGCTCATTTGAGGCCAGGCCGTCGTCATATATAGCTCTAAACGGAGCATGTCTTGGTGTTTCTTTCATACTTTTAAGTTACGGTGGTGGGAGTGGTCATAGCGCGTGCTATGTACAATGCTTCCTCGGCTGCGCGCAGTTGCAAGCGGGCCCCTCCGGTGCACCTCGGTCTCTCGCAAGCGTTACGTACTAGAAGGAGTGGTGGTGCCTCTGTAAAATTGAGGCACAGCAAATTTCTGCGGCCGCGGCACGTGGCTAGCTGTCTCCGTAGGCGCGAGAGAGGTTCGTTGGACGAAAGGGTTTCGCACGAGGAAACACAGAAAGAAATCTGTTACGGCACTCCTTGTTCTGTATGAATTCAGTGCTCCAGCGGTGTCGAGTTCATGTGCTAAATTGCACGCCTCGGGAAAAAATCGAATCATATCCACGGTGTGAATGATGGTGTGTGGAGCGAAGCACTGGAAGGTTTCATCGCTAACCGGAAACCATCCGCGAATATCACCCACTACATCATCAAAGACGTGACAAACACAGTATATATTTATACAAGAAATTTTAGAAAGCGTAAGGGGTAGCTAGCTATACGTCGCTTTCGTTCAACCCCTTCATTATAATGATTTTATGGTCGGTGAAGCTCTGTATCGCTTATGGGGCGTAGTGGGATGTTTGCAAAGACGAAGTAGTGGGCAGTTAGCAAAGGTGGCCGGAACTGTAGGTGCTCACGTACAAACAAGGAATGGACACATTAGGACAATCTATGGTTCTTTAACGCGCACCTGGATACAAGTACACGCCCATGTTGCGTTTCATATTGGCTACTTCTAAACAGTATTTGCTTTATGATGGGTTAAGTGGTGGATTGGTAATGGGGCGTAGTTGCATGTTTGCAAGGACAAAGTAGTGGGCAGTTGGCAAAGGTGGAGCTATAGGCGGTCACGTACATCCAAAGAATGGACAGACCCATGCCTTTAGGAGATTCGCCCCTAAAAAAAAAATTGGTTGTTTCATAGAAAGTGAATGAAGTGACGGAAGTACAGGCCGTACTTTGCAATGTTGCCGAGGGAAGGAGCGCACGAGCAAGCGGAAACCGACAGTCTGCGTGAGTGAGCTAGACGAATGTGCCAGTCGCGAAAAAGTTCCTACACTGCACAAGGCTCCACTACACTAAACAGTAAATCATCAGCCCCGCCATGGCACCGGGGAAGGCGTAACACCGTGCTGCTCCCGGGCTAGGCGTACCAGGCTTCTCCCGTGTCTTGCATTACGAATGTAACGAGAGTACCATCGAGGACCTCCTCGCTGGTTGGGAGAGTTGTCGCACGTGCGTGCACCCTTGATTTATTTGTGTTGAGTACAACATTTATCTCGGAGCTTTGCGCAAGAGGTTGCAGTGCTTTCTAGTTGCGAGGGTGTAACGTCGTATCTGCACCGTACTGGAAATGCAGTGCAAGTAGCTGGTGGTCTAATGACCCGTGTGCGTTCCGGCGCTCTTCGTCATGGAAGTGCCCGACGTGGATATAATGTTCTACAAGAGTCGCACAATGCGCATTGTAGCAATGCTTCTGTTAAAGGCACGAAGAGTTTGCGATTTCTTAAAAGTAGCGCTTGCTCGTCGCACGCTTCAGTTTCCGGCTTACATGGGTCTTTGTTCGTGCTTACTCAGCATATGGTTCCTCTTTCAACGAATACGCCGTACTCTATCCGCTAGAAAAGTAGGCAGAGTGGGTAGAAAGCTGTAAGTGACTGTTATCATCGGCATCTTGTGGTCTCGTTGTTTTTAATCAACCTTGAAAGGTGACCTGAGGCTCCCAAACCTATAAGCTAACCTAATACTTCAAGCTGTGCTTGCCTTATCACCATCCTAATCAGCTGTGGTACTGAGCTTCAAGCAAGAACAGCTGCCACTTTAGTGCTCCTGCTACTTTGGAGGTCACAATGAGCCAAAATTACTGTGGTAAAAAATTCTATTCGATACTAAGTTGGGCACGCGCTCAGCTGAAAATAATTTACTTATTCCTTTACAACTTACGAGCACATGACGACTAAGCAAGGAGGTAAAATTGTTATCCTTATTCTGCGTTTGTCGTGATTAAAAATTACATTTATAGTTGAACAATGATGAACGTATTCCTAATATATCTACTATTCCATGAGGCTACATATTCTGCGGTGGGAATAAACAGCATAGGGAACTTAGTGTACTCTAGAGCTGTATTTCCCGCTAATTTTCACATTTGCCCCTCCACGACCATTGTAACAACACCATTATGTCATGTGGTCAGGTGTGTGTTTTTTTTTTGACTGGCACAAATGTTTCTATATGAGAGCAAAAATAACAGTAAAATATTAGAAACGAGTTGGCACACTTCTCAATTCCTTCTTTTTTGCAAACAACCTAGGAGAAAGCACTAGCCACTGCCAGAGAATACCGACTGCTGCTCCGCTTTTTGTATTATTAAACAAAGTACTTAAGAATGCATACCCTGTATCACCCCTACCTTCTCTTCCTGTACATGTTACGTTGGTGCCTTTGTTGTCTTTAAAAAGTTTTCGGAGCTCTATACTTCATACAATGATTCGGCCACACTTGTGGATATCGCAAGATGCGCCACCCGTATAGATTAAGTTGATTGCAGATAATCCTCTTTTTGTTTTGTTTTAATATATCAGAATAGCGCAGCGGAAAACTGCCATGTCTTACCCACACCCCGTCTTACCCACACATACCAACGCCACCTAAGAAAACTTTTAGGAGGCATTGCACATAGAGAGCTATTCGATGCGTGTTTTACAGCGAAAGCTGTTATGAGATCATAACTCGGGTCTCGCGCAGCGCCGTAGTTGTCCACCGCTGTCGGTGTCCGTAACCACACTGCGCAATATTAGAACTAAACGCTCACTAAACACTTTTCCCAGAGCAAGGTTCATGTTCTTCACGATGCCTCCCCACCGTGAGGGATCTTGAAATGGGTTGTGCGCGTTTACTTCGCGCAGAAGCGCCAAATCATACGCGATGGAAAAGTAGAGCCAGCCGGTGCTTGCCTTCGATACCGCCATTTCGCAAAACGAAGTCTCACGCTGCCGCGAACGTGTTCGAGAGTGGCGCGATCACCTCATACGTACGCACGCACGCATCTCATGCGTGCGTACGTAGCAGCTACGTACGTAAAGCGATACGTGCACGTTGCGGTCTGCACATGCGCACTACGCAGAACGTGGCGTCCTTACGTACGCAACGCCACCACGTACGCAACGTACGCAGTACTAAAACTCTCTACTAACTGTGGTGCATAACCACTTCAGGCATCGCAGTCAATCGCTGCATGAACAATTGGCACAAAATTCCTCGCAATAGTTTAGTGGACACCACGCTTCACAGAAGAATGACGAAATATAGCATAAGAAATTTCGGCCTACTACCCTAAAATTTTTATTAATAATGCCGTAGTGAGCATCAAGAAAGTGTGCTTGCAGCAGTTTAGAATGAGTGTTTAAAAAAGGTTCTGAAAAATTGCTCTTCTAGCTTTCGCTGTGACTGTGCTGCGCCTTCCGCGCAGGCGAGTCTTTTTTTTTTTTTCTCATGCCAAAGTCTACAAAGAAGCCACAAAATTCAAAGACTCAACAAATCACACTGCCACAACGCCAAAAAAAATAAATTGCAGTGAGTCTGCGTATGGATGGGCCGTAAACGAGTGTCGATGGTTTTACCACGTGATACCGTTCTCTGGAACAGACAAAACTGAGGTAACAATAATTTCGCCTTCCCGACACGATTTCTCTGCAGGGTTACATCGAGCAAACGACTAGACAAGGCGGGCTTATACCAGCTCAGCATTTATTTTTTTATCGTAATTTGTTCATTCTATGCTGCAGAGAAAAACTATGCGACAAATGGCTGTATATTAACTATCAATAAACTACGTTAACAGATATAGAATAGGATAGATTAGAACAGATTTTTATTTCCAGTAATACAAAGATTTTGCCGGATACTATCGGCTAAAAGCTGCTGTCAAACAGCTTGAGGGGGTCGATGGTCCGTTACAAGGCATATGTGGCAGTTGTAAGAAAAAAAAATAGCATTTTTTCTAGAAAAAAAACTAAATGTTCACCAAACGTACAAAACAATACCTAAAAAATCTCACTAAACGGTAGAAGAAACAAATTTGAGTTTAACCAGGCCCCTGTAAACAAAAAAAAAGCAAAAGGCAACAGGGAGTTCCTAGTATAATTGAGTACAATATAAAGATTGTAAGCATCTCGGCTGTTGCTCGTCGCATCCGTTGTTATGGCCTACAGGAAGGGTCCCTAAGCCAGCTCTTCGCCACGTCGCAGGAGAGGCGAAAGACAAACGACAGAGACTTTCCAGCCGGAAGAAGTGTGCCAAAGCCACAGGAAGCGGCAAGACTGTATGAAGGATCCATCAGCGACGGTCAGATTTCTCTCGCTGCTTCTCTAACGCGGATGCCACTTCATTCAGAGACGGCGGGAGTGAAGAAGTGTTGGGCTCAACGTAAACGGCTACTTGGAGCGGAAGACAGCCAATGCCTCCTTCACGTCACTTGCACGGACACACGGATGCGTTTGTTGGCACACACACAGCAGCGTGTGGTAATGATTGGAGACGTTCGTATAATTCGATGATCTTGCTTGTATTGTATATATTTTATTTTGGATAAATGGGAGGATGTATAAAACAAGGCATGAAGGCTTTAGTGTGATTTATTTATTTATTTATTTATTTATTTATTTATTTATTTATTTATTTATTTATTTATTTAAAGTTCTTGCGCCGGTGCAAGCACTGCACAGCTGCAGGAACAGTATGCACAATGAAACTAACTACAGAATAAACAAGAGAAAAAATGAGGAATGTAGACAATGAAACGGTCATCTTGTTAAGAGCAAGACACAGTATGAAGCTGTCGTCGTACGGTTTATCGCGAATTAATTTATGACGCACGTGAAGCTTGTTTTTCTGTAATCTATTTGAGCTGAAAGTGGTCCGCCGCGGTGGTGTAAAGGTTACGGTGCTCAGCTGTTGAGCAGAAAGGGGAGGTTACATTTCGGTGGGGTGAAATGCTACAGGCCCGTGTATTGTGCGATGTCCGCGCACGTCAGAGAACACCAGTTGGTCGAAATTTTTTGAGCCGCCCACTATACGGCACGTCGCATATTCATATCGTGGCTTTGACAAGTAAGACGCCAGATATTTTTGTTATTATGGGGCTCAAGTTTGCATCAACTGATATATAAATGCACTGTAAACACTGCGCCAGAAATGCTAGTCAATGCTGCAGATTGGCTTTTTCCTCTTCCTACGCCAATATCTGCGCCAAGAAAGCAGAATGAGTGATCCATCGCTAGCGATGCATTGCTCTAGGGATGTTCTATGCTAATAATAATAATAATACAAAGAGAACACCATAGCTGACATGTCGTGTGACAATCAAGTCAAGTTTTTTTTTTTTTTTACTGCGTGTGCGCAGGGTGCGTTTTGTTACATGCACCGCTAAGTTAGTGTTTGATTATTAGAGCCATCCGATGGCTTAAGGGCTTGTACTGCTCATCCTCAGGTCAGTTTTACCTGCTACAGGACGCATAATGAAAGAGTGAGTCATTGAGAGAGAGAAGGAGAGACGTGAGCAAAAGTTCAGTATGTTATAACATACGAAGAAATTAATAGCGTTAGTCACTATGGCAGTTGTCCTGCTCAGATATCAAACTTGCATAGGAAAAACCTGGAGGACGCTGCAGCTTCACATTCATCAGTAGAACGTGATAGCATAATCACACCCAGTACTCCTCACCTTGTCAACTGCTAGCCTGGCTTCTGTGATCCGCGCATGCCTCAACCAAGCAAAAAAAAAAAGGCTGCGCGCGTAACAATGACCGTATCAAACTATCTTAGAATGCTTGCCGTAACTACAGCTCCTCTATGTCTACGACGCTGAAATTCTTCCTTTTGTGAATCCGTAGTGGTCTGCGAATAGTAAATTTTAGAGCCGAATCGGACATTATATGGACAGTTTTCGAAAGGTAAGGCACAAAATTTCGATACTGGCCCTTGAATGGTAAGGCGGCAATTGTCAAAAAAGGTAGAATTCCACACCATCTTATCTGAAAAAATTACTTGGAAGTTTTGATACAGAAATACTATAATCACTTTCCATCGACAAAAACTACTACAGTTATTTAAACTGAGAAGTAACTAAAGCCTTCTCAATATTTCGTAAATGCTGGCTGAAATATAGCAGTAACTGCATTATTAAAGTCGCTAATTTATCACTCGCTTTTGAATAAAGCTTACTCTTAAATATAAAGAAATTTTCATAAGTTATCATCATGAATTTCATAATGAAAATAGTTGATAGCTGACACTTGCTCCGGCAACACCGTATGTTTAGTCAAACGCTCTTATACAGAATCAATGCGGCGTGAACAGTACTGTATTTACATGCGCTTCATGAATCTGGATAATTAGATTATGAAAAGAAGAAATGTTAACCTTCGCTAATAAATAAATGAATATTTTTTTCATTAAATAATGTTTTTATTTCGATTCCATACCCCTGGCTGTTCCTACGTCTCATTCCTTTGAGCATTTTCAATCATTGCTGATTGTTCTAAAACTATTCTAAAAATTATTGCTATTTCATACACGTGCTACTAGATGCGAGTATCGAGTAGATTCGAGTATTGCATAGTATAGCTTAGTGTTCGATTCGTTATTTAAATTTCCAAATATTCGCACACCCCTACAAATCTGGGAAGGGCCCACGACGCGTCCATGGCAAAATCAAGCCTCCACAGCTGCTCAATAATTCCTTGATGCTTTTTCTGACGTTGACCAATTATGTGTGAGCACTGTGAGCATTTGAAGCATCCGCTCGTTCCCCGATTCGCATTTTTGGTACCTCGCGCGATTATACGCTTCTGCCACGCAATATAGCATGTGTCTCAAGGAGAATTCCCCCTCTACATTGCATTTGTGTGGTCTTTTAAATGCGAAGCATTTCTTGGTGAAGTTCAGCGAATTTGAGCTTATCTATCTTTATAGCCGCTTACTCTTGGGTGCTCTCGTGGTCATCCCATTAACTTGGCGTGAAGCAAACTTTGCATGGGAGGATAAGATGGTTGGACGAATATGACACGGTTGTCAACACATAAGTAATGTCAAAATCCCGTCACGTACATTGTCAAACACTTCCCGCCAGACAGTGGCACATACCCATGGGCGGGTATGTGCCGCTAGTATGCGGGTATGTGCCACAGGTGATTGACATCTAGTATCTACCCGGAACGACGAGAACGCACATGGGCAGTTTTAACGCGTGAGCGTTGAGAAGTACTCGACATCGCGACATTGGTAGCGTTGACCCGATGAATGCAAAAAATAAATGCCAGGGTCTCAGCTGAAATTGAACCGGAGCATTCAGCGTGGCATTGAAGCATTTTACCACAGAGCTACGCCCGGTCTCAGAAAAACTTTTCAAATAGACGCTAATCTTCGTGACACGTCAATAGTGATTGCAGTGCTGCCTACCCAATTTTATGAACATTACATGTACTCCTTTGATACAGTCATCAAGTAGGGTTAATGTCAATTGTGGTTAGTTTTTTTTTTTTTTTTTATTGGCGCTAGTATGCCCTACGGCATCAGTTGTGGTTAGTTACTATGCGCTGAAGTTGACTTATGTAGCAATGTACAGGGCCAGCATCCTCGCAAGCATCAGTGCTTCATATCAGCTTCTGCTGTTGATAATACGCATGTTCCAGTTGGCATCGTTCCGCAAGGGCAAACAACTCGTTATATAAACATCTGCAACTCTTCAAAGTATGTCTGTGCGTGCAACATTTGTACATATATTCAGCGTCATTTCATGACTTGTCGCTCTATAAAAAATTGCAACACGGTCACCTTCCCTCCGCATACTTCGCATTTCGTCGATTCTGCTGCAGATACGTGGGATCTGACAAATTTTTCTCGGTATCACTTTCAAGCAATGGCGTGGTTCTGCACTATATCATTGGTTCGTCACGCAAAGGGCGTCCATCTTGTGTGCGTCTCATCTCTAGTCAGTGGTCTTTGGCACAGCCATCAATCAAGTTACAAGGCCTGGAGTCGATTCTCACCTGAGCCAATTCATTTTCCATTTATTTTAACTTCCTCAATTTGTCGGAAGGACAACGCTATAATGTTTCGTGCACAACCATCGATGTCTACACCTACACCGGCAACGGAGTTTTTGCGAAACGATCTTTTTGACCCTATCGTGTTAAAAACGGAGCCAAATTAGCACATCCAGGATAATTCGCTAAATGCATTGTAACGTTCTGGCGCTCATTCGTCAATCGTGTAGAATAGATAACGAAGCATGCACTGATAATACAACTACTTTTTCGGCTCTCTCACCACATGGTCTTTGACTGCGCACTTGTTCTAGACCGCAAACGGTTTACCTCGAATGGATCGTTTCGGGCGTGGCCAGGCGCCTGCTGTACGCGTGGCTTCGGTTTCGTCACCTTCATTTCTCTATAGAGGCAAACTCGGGTTGAGCTCGTGGCGGCGACGTGAAGTCCGAATGCGAGGAGAGTAATGACGACAAACACCTTTTGCTTCCCGTGACCGTTCGAGGGGACAGCGGCGATCTGTCATCTATTACTTTAGCGACTGACACCGTGGTTGCAGCTCACTGAGTGCGGCGAGACGGCGTCAATGCACCTGGGCTTCAACAATGATTTATCTTCGGGCGTCGTATGCGTACTTGCTGTCACTTGTGGTGTTCGGTAATAGTGGGCTTGCAGACATATTGCGCAAAATATATAAACGAAGGAAAAGAGCGTGAGAGGAGAACAGAGACAGCCATCATAAAACACAGTTTCGAAACACCTGTCGAAAGTGTTAGAAGACTTCTATAAATATTCGATGCAGCCCGCTAAGGAGTGATGTACAGGTTAACTGGTGAACATATTGACTAAGAGAATGTTGAGGTGGACCAGCAGTTGTCACCTACTCTTTCCTTTGTTTGGGGCAACGTATTAAAAATGCATTGGGCTAGTCTAGGCTGTAAGCACAGCACTGATCGATCAGTAAGACTCCGTGCATACGATGCCAGTTTAGTCTGGTGGTCAAACTGCGGTGATAGAACACTTGGCGCTCGAACAGTGAGACTCGGTCTGTCGTATGTTGCAACAGAGTTCTAGGCTCTAAATAAAGAAAGTCAAGTGGAAGAGTAAGACACTGTTAAGAACAAGTAGTAGGGTAATTTTCTAAATCAAAATTTGGTTTCTTGCTTGTTTGGAATCACGATACCTTCCTTAGCAATATACAGTGTCCCATACAATGTTGCGCACTTGAATTGATCCAAAAAAATAGAAGGCCTGCTCGGAACGTGAAGCACAGTCACAGCAAAAGCGAGAAGATCGGTCTTTCGGTGCCTTTTCTAAACGCTCTTTGGGATGCTACAAGCACATTGCTGGGTACCCACTGTGCCATAAATAATCATAAATTTTGTGTAGCAGGCCAGCATTCACTATGCTATCCTTCGTCATTCCTTGGAGAAGCGTAGTATCCGCTACACACTTGTCGGAAATGTTGAGCAATTTTTTATGCAGTGGCTGACGACGATGAAGAAGTATGCCGGAAGTGGGTATGAGCCACAGTTAACATGTAACCAAGAACAACTTTTCTAATGTGTTGGAGCATCGGACTTCCCAGTCATCACGGAATTCACATTTTGTGACACCTTGCTGGACCATTGATTCTCTAAAACGCTTTATAGCTCATATTAAGGCGATTCCTTTCCCGACATCAAGCCTGCCTCAGGCCAGTTCAGAAATTTTTTGCAAGCAATCGCGTGGCTCAGTGGTAAAATACTGGGCTGGCACGCAGCGAACCCGAGTGTCCTTGGTGTTTTTATTCACAAAGTTTTTTTTATACTGGTTACGGACACAGGCGGCGGCGGCAGTGGACAACTACGGCGCCGCGCGTGACTCGTGTCCTGATCTCATAACAGCTTTCGCTGTAGAAAGACCACGTTTTTGAGACCGAAGGGCGAGAAGCCAAGCCCTCTTTTCTCAGATAATGTACACTGTCGTCCTTTATGAAAGGGAACACGCGAACGCTTGGCCTGCGTTTTGCGGCGGCTGCCTACATCACCAACAACCGACAGCGAAAGGAAACACGTTCACTTGCAGCGTCATCTGTTGCCGGAAAGAATAATGACGAGTTACGGCCAGTAGACAAGCGCTGCTGGATTGCACTCTCTCCCTGCTCACGCCTGAAGTACGTAGTCCACTGCCAACATATCAAACGTTGTTCACGACTACGGCGCAAACTGCAGTAATCGCCCAATATCACTCACCGCACGAGCGATCAGGGAGCGTACTCTAGCAGCGCTTGTCTACCGGCCATAACTCGTCATCTTGCTTGGCCATAGGTGACGCGAAAAGCGAACGTGCTTTCTTCACTTGTTGATTGATGGTGCTGCAGGTAGCCGCCGCAGAGCGCAATCCACGCGTTCGCGCGTTCCCTTTCATGAAGAACGACAGTGTACAACCTAAGATTCCTGCCGCAAGAGAATTTTTTAAAAAGATGAAAACTGGTAAAGTCTTTATTAGCTTAACCGGTTTTAAGAAAAGATATTTCAGCTACGTAAAAAAAACGGATGGTGCCGTTTTTTTTTTAAGTCCACGTGAGATTTGCTGACCGACCTCGCTTTGTGTGTTAGACGCAAAGGGAGACGCGGTTGTGTGCATCTCTTTGAGCTAAGTTGCGCCTTTGTTGGCCTTGTTGCGACAAAAAAAAGCATAATGTCACGTGCATTAATTAAAAAGCTGCTTGGAAAGCACAGTATAATTAGAAATTGACACACTTTTACTTTTAACAGAAACTGGATAGGGAGCGCATCTGCGAACAGTTCAACCGTATTCTCATTGTGCGTCGCTGAAAGAGTAAAATGTTTCGTTTAATGACATACATTAATTGTGGGGCACAAAGAAAGATAAATAAATGTACCCTAGCCCATACCACAAATATAACCGGCGTGGCTATACTTTGATTGATGTAGAGCTTCTACAAACCGTGATTACGAGTAAGTTTGTCGGCACTGAATGTACAGGAATCCTGGCACCCTTCGTGAACACAATGGATCGTGTTCTCTGAAATGAAAAATCTCAGAATTACCCCTTTTGAAACCACACTAATTTTAAAAAGGATGAGTAAACGTTTTGAGTGTCACTTGGCGTACCAACAGGGCGCAACACTGTTATATGAACAAGTGAAATCGACCACCATCAACAATCGAACGCCACCGTCCGATTATCCTTCGACTTTATGACTTTGCAGAAAAAAACAGAATTTTGTCCTGCTGCAGCAAACTGAAAAGAACGAAGATAGCCATTTCGGAGGATTTTTCAAAAATAGTGCGTGATACACGACAGAAACTTTGGCATTCTGCAGCACAGGAAAGGGCCGAAGGCTTAAAAGTGTCGCTAATTTATGACAAATTAAAAGTGGACAGAAAACTGTTCGTCTGGGATTCGCATCACAATCGAAGGGCTAGAAGCGCAAAGGCAGCCGGAAATTCAAACGAAGAAATGACGGGAGCGTTCTAAAACCCTTCGGATTGTATCACTTAACGCACGCAGCGTTTTAAACAAATTAATTCTTTTGGAAAGCCTAGTACTAAACCACAATCCACATATTTTAGTTACTACAGAAAGCTGGTTGCACGAAGGCATGCTTGATTCTGAGGTTGTCCCCTCCTCATACAGATTAATCCGCAAAGACAGAACAACAAGAGGCGGCGGAGTAGCGATAGCTATAAAAAAAATGTGATGTTTTTCCGTTTAGAGGATATTAGCAACCATGAAAGTGTGTGGTGCCGGATCAATTTCTATGGAAAAAGCATATTTTTGGGCGCAGTGTATCGTCCACCAAACTCTTCCTCTGAATATTTAGAGATTATGCACGACTATATTGCACAACATACAAATTCACGTTCGAAGATAATTTTAAGCGGAGATTTTAATTTGCCAGGAATTAACTGGCATGAATTGGGTCATGATCACCGAGAGGTAACAAGCGCGGAATCATTGCTACTAACAGCGTTTAGTTTCTCATTGTCACAACTAGTATCTAGTGCTGCGCGTATTGTAGGTTCTTGTTCATCTGTGCTTGATCTCATGTTTGTAAGTAATTCCCTTGAAAACTGTTGTATAAGTGTTGAAGATGGGATTTCCGACCACAATATTGTTTCTCTTTCGTGTCCTTTAACACTAGTTCAAAAAACAAAGGAATCCAGAGCTACTTATTTCAGGGACTATGCACGTGCATATCATGCTGCTATCTTCGCCCATTTAGAATCGTCGTTTCCTGTTTTCGATAAAATTAACAACGTGAACGAACTGTGGACATGCTTTAAAGATATCGCGGGCGATTGTGAAGCTCGTCACGTGCCTTTAAAAAGAAAACGCGTTGACCGGGATTATCCGTGGGTGACGCGGGAGATCATACATTTAAAAAGGAAGATTAAAAGGCGACGCAAGGCCGGCAAATCTGATCAACTACAACGCCTTATCGCTACACTGAACAACAAAATTCGCAGCGCTAAGTCTCGATTCCATTCTGACACGCTTCCATCATTCATGCAGTCTGAGCCAAAAAAGTTTTGGCTCTACTTGTCTAAGCAGCATTCTGATATTACCCAGCTCACATCGTGCAACAAAATTATCACGCAACGAGACCAGATAGCCGATGAATTAAATGCCTTCTTTCACTCAGTTTTCGCGCATGGGTCCTCCGGAGCATCTTTACCATCATATACTTTAATTAACCCTATGCCAGAATTGCAGATTATTGAAGAAGGTGTTCAGTGCCTACTCCGCAACCTTGACACTAAGAAGTCTCCAGGCCCAGACAATATTTCGAACACCTTTCTTAATAAATATGCCGACTCGATAAGCCGATATCTACATAAAATCTACACCACTTCAATAGTTACGCAGACAATCTCTAATGACTGGCGCATGGCAAAGATTATTCCATTACATAAATCCGATTCTAAACTACAATCCAGTAACTACCGCCCGGTCTCATTAACCAGCACGTGTTGCAAGATATTAGAGCATATAATTTTTAAAGCCATTATAACACATTTAGAAACTAACAACCTACTCTACTATAGGCAACATGGATTTTGATCTGGCTTATCGACAGTCACGCAGCTAGCCGAGATTACCAACGACATTGCGAATGCACTGAATGAAAGAGGACAAATAGATGCCGTTTTTTTTTTTCAGATTTTGCAAAAGCATTTAACGTCGTTCGCCACCCTGATCTAATAACTAAAATGCATGCAATTGGTATTGAAGATAATATTATTACATGGATAACATCATATCTACACAACCGCAAGCAGTTTGTCACTGTGAACAACCACACGTCAAACCGCCTGAACGTCCTTTCGGGCGTACCACAAGGATCAGTATTAGCACCAATCTTGTTTTTTATCTACATCGACAACCTTATGGTCATTGACTCACCCGTTCAAATAAGGCTTTTCGCAGATGACTGCGTTGTGTACACAAGGGTAAATCGAACTGAGGACCAGATTAACCTTAATCACTCATTAACAAATATTCAAGCCTGGTGTTCCCAGTGGGGAATGACATTGAACGCGCGGAAAACCGTAGCCATAACCTTCACGAATAAGAAAAAACCACTCAAATTTGCTTATACAATAGACAATTTAGAAATTACCAAAAGCGATCAAGTTAAATATTTGGGAGTTACATTAGCATCCAACCTTAATTGGGATTCACATATAACTGCTATTTGTTCGAAAGCGCAAGGTAAATTGGGCTTCCTAAACAGAAAACTCCATAACACTCCCCCTGCAGTAAAGCTAACCGCCTATAAGACCTTGATTAGAGCAGCACTAGAATACGCCGATATAATTTGGAGTCCACGTCATAAATTTCTCATTAGTAAAATTGATCGAGTGCAAAACTTAGCAGTTCGATTTGTGTTTTCCGATACCTCCAGGTATACCAGTGTTACTAATCTGCGTAAAAAAGCCGAACTTCATTGCCTTTCCGAACTGAGAATACATTCTAAACTTAAATTCCTGTATCTTCTTTATCATGGGAAATATACTGCCACGTTGGTTCGACGGCTCGGCCCACTTGATTACGAGGTTGTCCCCGACGGCATCACGAACTCTCAAAGACGCCGATCGCGACCTGAAGTCGTCCATGTCGCGCGCCTCAAGCCGTTTCATGCGCGTTAACAAACTTAACTAGTGTTTTTTGTATTATTGTTGTATCGTAATTTATTATTGTACTTTCATCTTTAGTTAAAGCATCGGGACGATGCCTTTTTTCAGAGGGGGGCAATGCCACGTTCCATTTCCCAAGTTTTTGTTATCGTCCGAGAACACCGCACGATTCTCAGCGCAAACCGCGCCTGCAGTTTTCTAGAAGGTTCCGGACTGTAGTAGATCATTTCGATAAGATCACGCCCACTGTGCGAACGGTACAGATTGTTCTGGAAGCTACGCCACCGCCAGCGATAACGCTAGAACATTCGACGGCAAGAGTATAAATGCCGACGCGCTTCGCCGCTTGTCAGTTGTTGATCGAAGGCCGACGCTGCGTTCGCCGCTATCAGTCCGAGACTGCTACCTGTGCAAGACTGCTGCTGTAATTAGACTTTCCCTTTACCGGGCACAGGTTCGCCCAAATAAACAGTTAAATCCCAACACGAAGTTTCCTCTCTTTGGCCACGTCACGACCCCGTGACAATACAATATCCAGATCAGACTATCTTCTTGAACCTTTCAGGCATTCCACGAGAACTAACCACAATAAGACAATACGACTGCCCACAAGTCACAACAACACTCACAAAAGCTCTGTTTTTCCGTCATCAATTGCATATTGGAATCAACTTTAATTAATAGCTGTGAACTTTGACACCGTACAATCCTTTATGGAAAATATTAAAACTATAAGTTTTGAACAATAGACGCAAATGTACGTATAGGGATTTATTGTGAGCAGTTTCTTTCCATTTGACTGGTTTGTCCTTTTAGCATGATTCTGAACGTTGCATTATGACACTGTTGTTTTGGCTACTTGGAATTCAATAGTTTTTTTTTTCTTTTCTTGGATTGTGTCGGTGCCTTTCTGTACGTGACATCATTGTTTGTATATCCTATGTACCACTCCTGCTTGGACCGAGATGGTCTGCAGTATACTTAAATAAATAAAAAATAAAAGGTTTGCCATGTGACCTAATAATAATGCTAACAGGTCTCCTCTGTTTATGGCGGGCCCGTATGGCAGGATTTCACTGCAATTCAGATGCGCGACCTGCAAGAATGTACTTTCGAGAGTGCATGGTAAAATTTGTGGAACTTACGAAAACACAGGAGTCTGTTCCTGAGTAGTTGTTGAGGGCAGAACCCCGGACAACTCTCAAGGAATTTTAAAGCTAGTGATTGTTCAGTAAGACTGCCACCACTTGTTTTCACGGTGGCTCAGTGGTTAGCGTCTCGCATACACGACGTGGAGGTCCCATGTTTGATTCCGCACGCCGGAGTCTTTTTTCTGATTTTTTTTCTTTCATGCGTATATATATATATATATATATATATATATATATATATATATATATATATACGTATACATATACAGTGCATGACATCGATGCCGACGGCGGCCAAATTCAGCCGAGAGTGTCCATATAATTGCTATCGCGATAACATTCATGTGACTAATAGACAGACATTTATATGTATTGCCGGCGTTTTAAAATAGGGCACTAGTTTACATAAAAAACACCTGAAATTGCTTTTTTTTCTCTTCCCGATCTCCTCAGTGTAGGGGTATGAGCCGTTTTCTAAATACAGTAGAGAAACTTGTAAAAACACACTCTTGTAAAAACAGTTTAAAACTTACGCAATTGGTATGATCGGAAGCAAGGAAATTAAATCATAAATGTTGACACAAGTAGCGAGATATCCTTAGACGCGTATAGGAAAGGAAAACGAGACCACTACACTTGAGACGGCGCCCTAAGAAGGAAGCCAAAGGATGGAAAGACTAAATTTCCCGCAGAGCCAAACGAAAAGAGAACATAGATATCGAACTCGACTGAGTGAGATAGCGAAAGACAATGCACTTCCGTTAAGAATGCCGTTTAATTAATCTTCTTCCCGTCGTGAAAAAAGCATCATCATGGAGAAAGAGACATCGTTTATTGAAGCACGGTTGAGACCACGGTGCGCATCATGACAGCCGTAAAATTTCTGCAGGCGCTCGGGAATTGTTTTTCGGATTTTCGATTTTCTTTCGCAAGACTAAATCAATATATAGTGGATCAGCCGGCGGCAAATTGGCAACCCGGGCCACGTGCGTAGGCCTGAGTCATCGCGTGGATCTCAGTACAACGTTCTTGTGGCCGCTTGTGAAGGAACGGCGTACGCACAGCCGCCGTATAGCTCTTCTCATCACGTCCGAAAATTCGCCGCTCTCGTTTCAGTCGGTAACTGCGTGCCTCAGGCCACGTAAGTGTATTTTTACGCAGAGATTCCGCAACAATTGTTGTGTAATTCGCGTAGATTCTTGCGCGAATGTGCGCGAAATCGTAAGATTGGCTTTTTTCCGCGTAAGCGACCAGACATTGGGCACGTACGTATTACTAGTATACTGCGTATCACTCTGAGGGCACTATATGGCACGTGTGCTGCTTGGTGCGATTCAGTCAAACCTTAATGTTAGGTCAAACATTGATGTTGAATAGTGTCACTTGCAAGATAACTCGGGTGCACTGCTTCTCTGTAACATCAATGCAACCGCGTTTTTTAACGCAATTGCTCAATTCTCCCAAAAACTCAAATCTCGCTGATCCGTCAGGTACCTTACCCTCGCAACAGGCGATTATATTTATTTTCACTGGAAGAGCCTGTGTCAGCGACTGTGTCGTCTCATCTTTAGCCATTGTCTCTTTTTTGCGCTGTTTTTACATTCAAATAATTATTAAATTTGGTTTTTCTGGCAATCATGACGAGACGCTTTTCAGTTACTGCTCCCGTGAGAGCCATAAGAGCAAGCCTGCGCGAGAACATTGCTCCAATCGCAGTATCAGATTGTCATTGCGAGAAGCAGCGGGGCACGCCCCACTGTCTTAGTTTTTCAAGAGACCCAGAGAAAGCAAGAAAAAAAGGAGAGGCAGGGAGGTTAACCAGGTTGCACCCAGTCCACTATCCTACGGGGGAAAGAAAAAAATGGAGTGAAATAATTAATAAAGAGAAAAAGAAAGAGAGGAAAAGTTATGCAGTAGCACGCAAAGCAGCACGTGTATCACGCATGCTCAGGAGGTTGTAAAACTGCAAGCAGTCACAGACCGGATCGGCTTCGACTGTTTTAGATGAAGTGCACTGCAATCTACGATAATAAAGAAGGATTGCAAGGACAGGCTCCAAAGTATCCAGAACTTGCAGTGCGCTTAGATCTGATGGAGTTTTATCTAGCTACATATTTTGAAAATGGAGTGAATAGCGGGAAAACAAACATGACGCCATGGCACGAACTCCTGATTTCTTCGCGGTCTATGCTCGCAACGGGCAAATTGAATTGACAATTATTAAAGCGAAAAGATTACATGTCTTTCACACGCGAAATAAAAAAATCTTGCCGTTTGAATTGAAGCTGCATACAGGCAGGGACTAGAGAGCTTTATTCTCGACGCATAGCCTAAGGTGAAGTTCTGGCTGATGCAGATCGCTTTCTCTTGTTAGCTTCACGCACTTTACAAGATCGAGCCCTATACAGCATTTACTTTACGGCGTTGTTTGTTGAGTGCGTTCTACAGAAAAGCTGTAGTGAGGGGAGCACGTGCGAAAATACCTCTCTCTCTGGAGTACAAATATTTACAGGCGCCCGGAGCCCGCAGCGTATTATTTTTATACGTTAAGCCAGCGAAGGGCACTGTTCGAGGCTGTATCTTTTAAATTACGTTGTTACCAAGTGAGTAAAAATTATGACACACTAAAAGAAGGAACAGAAGCGTTAGTGGAAAAGCAGCCTAACTCATTCATTTTCCTTTTAGTTTCGATATCTAAATTAGTTGGAACTAGCCGCTGCAGAAACTCACGTGAGCGTGGAGTTCCGTTTGCCTCCGGTGGTACTCTGAGAAAACAATGAAAGCACCAACCACCTTTGAAATCTTGACACCACGATGTGGTACTGATCTAGTGGGGTAGCGCTCTTATTAGTGGACGACTCACCGTGCCTGTTTGCTTTTAACACGAAAGTGTTAAAGATCTCGTTTCGCTAAAATTCCGGCAATAGAGTTGGTCTCGGCATCGTTGGTTTTGAGCAAAAAAAATCATGACTTTGTGCGTGACCGATAAATCTAGAGAGATAAAAATAACATAAAAAATCACAGATCTGCCGCAAAGGAAAAAAATGAATGCGATAGCAACAAATTTGAGTGTCATGCGAAGAACGACAAGCAGATCGAAACATACTCACGCACAATTGACGCACGAAACGTACTCACAGGTAAAGATGAACGCGAATAAGTGTCTCAGTTGTTACTTCGCTGTGCATGAAAAGCGTGCCCTTTTTGCAAACGGGAACTGTGCAGTGAGTGCAGTGACCATTGTGTGCCCGGTAACTACAACAGAATAGTTCTGCTGAAAGCCCAAGATGTACGATTCTCCCCACCGCGAGATAAGCACACGCACGCGTAAGCGTTCACCCCCCCCCCCCTTCCTATCTCACCGTGGGGCGAAGTACGCGTGGGAGGGGAACGCATCAGCGCGCGTCGCCGCGTTGTCACGATCTGGTGACGCGCCCTCATTGCGCCATCTCGATGGTAATGCTGAAAATGTGATAGTTCTCCCGAGATTGGCATTGCCAACGGTAAGTGGGGTAGATATATATACATTGAAGGAGGCAATATATACATTGCGTGGCAAGCAGTTGTTATGCCACACAGCCACGCCCTACTGCATGCTTCAGTCAAAATAACTTCTGCTTGGAAACGCAGTGAAAGTAACTGTCATACTTTACTTGCCCACGCGTCGGGTTTACAGGCTTTACATTGCAACATGCAATATCGCAGTATTATTACGTGGCACAAGCTTATGTTGCCATAGATAGTCAGAAGATTGAGTCAGAAGTCAGTGACTTCATGATTTAAAGCCGACCACCCATTACAAAAGGCACACACGTTACTGTGCGTATTCCCTTCCGACAACGTGTGGTGTGTAAATATTTCACGCGCATAATTTCCGGTGGTTTAAAGCATGCAATCTACTTTAAAAATGCTACCTATAGTCGCAAAATTTACAGGAGACCAATGCGACATCTGCAGACACAAGTGGGTCAGTGCAGTGGATAATGATGATGTTGACCTCATACGGATGGCCCCGCCGCAGTGGTCTAGTGGCTAAGGTACTCGGCAGCTTTGATGTAATCAATCAAACACAGCAGATATGATTATGAGAGACAGCGTAGTGGAGGGCTCCGGAAATTTTGACCACCTGGGTTTCTTTAACGTGCGCCCAAATCTGAGCACACGGGCCTACAACGTTTCCGCCTCCATCGGAAATGCAGCTGCCGCAGCCGGGATTTGATCCCGCGACCTGCGGGTCGGCCGTGAAGGGGCTGTAGACGAGTTCAATTCAGCCAGACTTTTCCTGTGCGTGGGCAATGTTTTTCGCCTCCACTGGGTAGCGTATAGCTCCTGTACAGCTACTGCTGGTCATTCTGCTTGAGAATGTGCCGCTGCCTAAAGACTTAATTTTCTGAGGAGACTAACCAGGTCACCTTGAATGTCGTCTAGTATGCGGTGCTGTCAACGGCTGCCATTTTTCTCTTTTTTTCCTGCTTGTATATTTTGTTGGAGTTGGCATGTATTTTTATTTAATTGAAACAATAGTTCATTATTTCATTATTTATTTATTTGGGGCTTCTTTTTCTTTTTTACGTATCAATTCCTAAATTTATATGCATTGGTGTTATGGTTTCGCTTTTCGCTTAACCCTATGCTTCCTCAATAAGCTAGATCACTACTTTAGCGAACACCGTCATTATATCTCTGTTGTCAGCACAATGAGATTGACCACTTGGCTTAACAATGCCACGTATTCCTTTATATCTCCTTCTGCATCCCGTAGAAGGCGAAAGCTGATACGATGACGAGTATCACGATCTAATGGCAGCGAACGACTCGATTAAACAAAGCCTCACTTTGCAGTTCATGTAAGCAAACTCATGCCGTGCGCAAGCAGTCGCAGAAACGCAGCCTGATGGTGGCACCACATACTAGCTACGGTGTTGTTTTTTTATCATTACTAAAGTAAATCGCTTTTTTTCTTTAGAGCAGTACATCTATAGTTAACAATGAATCACTCATTTGACAGTCTGGGCGATGTTTGCGTGGAAAAAAAGCAAAAGAGCAAACTAACCGACCGACCGACCAACCGACCGACTGACTGACGGACTGATGGACTGACCGACAAACTAACTAATTAAATAAATAAATAATTTGCACAAAACACTTTTGCAGCTTCGTTCATAATTCTCCCATTCGTGCGCAATAAAGTACGTACGAAGTGAGCGACGCCATCAAACTGTAAGGACGTCCGCATTGAATACAACACGTAGCTGTATGTGCACCTAATTACATGTCGATGTCGCGACAAGGTGCACAGGCAGTGCCTTCCACCCCGAGAAGCTCATCAAGGTGAGCCCAGTGAGCGCCTGTTTATTGTCGCCGTCTCCGAATGAAGTGGCGTTCGGATCATAGAAGCAGCGAGAGCAATCTTAGCGTCTCTGATGGCTCTCTCGTTCTGGCTTGCCGCTTTCAGTGGCTTTGGCACACTTCTGGCCCCCCAAAAATCCCTGCCATTTATCTCTAGCCACTCCTGCGACGATGCGAGGACATCACTTAGGGACTCAGCCTGTTGGCCATAGAACGAATGCGACGAGGAACGGTCAAGACACCAACGGCCTTCATTTTTTTCTTACTTGTTGCAATGCAAAAACAATAAAGACACTCTGTCTTCCGTTTTATTTATTATAGAAGCCCGAGAATGCTCATATACATTTATTCGGTTACTTTTTAAGACACCCCGTTTAACAACATTGAATGAGCATTAGTTTAGAGTAATTTGTTAAATGTTCTCTTTTTTATCTGCAGCATACAATCCGCAACTTTTGGAAAAAAAAATTGACAGATCACGCCCCACGTAGCAGGTGAAACGATGTTATGTGAAGCATACGGGCGGGATGTGACTGTGTTGGAAATTTTTTTCTCCTTGGTCAAACGTTATGAAATGACGCTAAAGATGACACATGCTGTTCACTCAGACCAGAGTTGCTATCTCAGTTCATAATAAGAGGACTTGGGTTTTTTTGTGTCCGAATCACTTGTAATATGTTCACGTCACTTGTCCCGTTTTCTTGGGCTAATTTGCCTTTTCCCAGCAAATATAGCTATTTGAGTTATCACGTTCACCAATGCACGTCTGTCGTTCAATAACAACGGGTTCGCCGATGACCTTCAGTAGTTGTATGTACGAGCTTGTAGAGCATTTCCTTTCAAGGGGGCGGACGTTCATCACAGCACCCCATCCCCCTCCTGAAAGTCAATATATGGAACATATTTTGGGCCTCCTTCTATTTCGGTGACTAGGGAGAGAGGCCGGCCCCCTGACCCCCTCACACCATGCACACTTCTATAGTTGGGTGTTACAGTGAAACATACGTCGGTGGAATGAACAAATAAGGTTAATAAGTATAATTGTTGAGATTTAACATCCCAAACGCTATCTTACTATGAGAAATCCCGTGGTGGAGGCCTCCGAAAATTTCTACCACCTGAGATTCATTGACGTGCACCTAAATCTAAGCATGTGGGACTCAAACATTTTCATCTCCACAAAAAATGAGGCTCATAGGATAGGGGTTCAATACCACGACCTGCGTGTCAGCAGCCGAGTGCCTTAGCCAACAGACTATCATGGCGGTTAAAGACGTTAATCATGTGCTGACAAAAGTGTACTCAACTTAATGTAGGCTGCCTTGGAGAAATGTTAGAATGCAGCTAGTTGCGCAAATTTTCCACATGCAGAACATTTACACTACTTTTAAAAATCTGCTTTGAATTTTAGTGAAATTTTAATCATAATAAGAGTATTTTGGAGAATGAAAAAAATATTGTTTCCGCTATATTTGTGCTATTTTTAAAATGAGTATTCTCTTGTTGGTTCGGCAGCATATGGCAACACTGGCACAGACGCATATTGAACGGTCGTATATGTTTTATACAATCGGTTGTGTAAAGTTGCGTAATGATGCCAACATCAACATAGATATTAGCAATACCTAAAGCGGTAAGTTGACGTGATGTGTTTCTGTTCACGAGGATAATAGCACTTGACAGTGCTGCATAAATAAACCACAGGGGATGGTGTTTAACTATAGTTGGCATCAACTCGACGTGATTGCTGTATCATATTAAATACATTTGTGGTGTTTATAAAATTAGATAGATAGCCTTGCAACGACAATTGACATACTATGCCCAATGCCCTACAATCTGTATTGCGCGAACCTTCCAGGATAATGTATCCACGTCGGGCAGTTCTATAAGGTCAAATTCTACAACGCACTCTGGGCATTACACGTATACAGTTACTTGCGCTGTATTTTCTGTATGGCACACGCACGACGTTACCGCCTCACCACTTGAAAACACTGCAACCTCATTCGCGAAGAACTGCGACAAATGGGTCGACAACAACAAATAAAGAGGTCCTCCATGGTCTTCTCACAACATTCCTAACGCAAAGGAGCAGAAGACACCTGGCACGCTTAGCCCGGGAGCAGCGGAGATGATGGTCCACTACTTAGTGTACTGGAGCCTGGGACGGTGCAGCCCATTTTACGCAACCAGCGCATTCCTCTAGCTCACTTGAAGAAACTGCCATGTTCCGCATGCTAATACTATCCTTCAACCGGCAACACAGTAGAGTGCGGCGGGCACTTCCGTCGCTTACTTCATTTTCAAACAAACAAGTTTTTCTCCAAGGCACGCAAGCTTGGATACGGACCTATTGGTGTGCTGAATTCGAACAAAACAAGTAAAGTCGTTAGAGCTTCCTTTTTTGCTTTTATCTTTGAATCGTCCAGTGAACATCTCTTACAGCTTGGCTGCAGGCAGCGAGCCACTTGCCACAGCTACGGGAATTAGTTGTCATAATTCTACAGAGGTGACAATTCCCGTAGTGCGTAACGCTGGTGCACTCGCGAAAGACCCAGGCTAGCCTCGGGGGCCCGCTGCAACTGCGTGCGGCCAAAGAAACACTGCATATAGCGTGTGCTATGCTCACTCCCAGCAGTGTAATATGAAAAAAGTATGAGAAAAAGTACTCTATGGTTTGAGCTATATGACGATAGCTGGCAAGTGATAAGGCGGCATGGCCATACATCTGTTTAGCTCGAGACGCGGTAGTAAACGGAGGGAAGAGATGCCCGTCGAGATGCTGCCAAAGAGCAGCGGGCAACATCGCCCCGCGCCTTGGAAAAAAGGCACCGTACAAGCATCAGAATGCACCCGATCGGCTTCTTCCTACGTCTGAAGTCCACTTTGCTGCTGCGCCACTTCGAGGCAAAGCATTCGCTCTCTAGCTCGTTCTCGCTCACAGCTGCCAGCCCTGCGCTCTATGCTTCAACTTCTTATATTTGTTTATTTTCTGGATTCCACTTCATTTTGTCTAATGTGTTGTTTTACATCGCGGGTTTGTTTTGTGTGCCTCCGTGTCAGCGCTGGCATCATCGTTTCTGAAGCCTCGCCTCCCCTTCAGCTTTTTCGACATCTTTCTCATATTCTACAAGCCACTCCTTGGCGGCGTTCTTTCGGGCATCGCTCATTATGGTCGTTCACAATTGTGAGTTGATTCACTCCCTGTCCCCTGCCTTTCTTCATTTCATGAACGCTTTAATTTTCTTACTTCATTTCTTTCTGCCATCATTCCAATGTGTGTTTTCTTCGAATACGCATTTGCCTCTTCGTAGAGGTCTGGCAACTATTACGTTCTTCTGTCGGTTTTTTTTTACTTTTGTCATTACCGAACAAGCTACTGTTTTCTTTTTTTTTGTTTGTTTCATCTCGTTTTTTTTTTTGGTTTCGAGCTTCCACGCCATCTTTTTTTGAATTTTTAGGCGACACCAAGGAACGACAAAAAAAAAAAAACGTTCCGAGAATTCATCTCCTTGCAGAAGCAGGCCACGTTTCAGATAAATGAACGCAGTTTATTGTCTTCCGAACTCGTTTCCGTACAGAGTAGGCGGTCGATGGTCCACACACACGGAACGCTGTGCAGTATATAGCCCTTCTCACGACACTATGGCACTGACCGGTGTCGGCAACGAGTGGAGATGCTTGCTAACCTCCCACTTTTTCTTTAACACACAGCACTTCTTACTAGACTGGCCCGCAGTTATTTCCTATTTTCTTCGTTTCTTCTTCTGCATATGATTTTCCAAGCAGTCTTTGCTCTTGTTCTAACGCAGAAGTAACGACGCTCGTTTTAGTTCATTTCTCTTCCCCTCCAGCTTCATGTGGATATCTTTCCTTCATGTCTGTTTCTCTCTATTTCTCTCTGTCTTTTCTGCTTTCCCTCTTTCTTTCTTTCTCTTCCTCTCTCCCTTTCACTTTCTCTCTTTCTCTCCCATTCTCTCTCCCTTTCTCTCTTTCTTCCTTCCTTCCTTCCTTCCTTCCTTTCTTTCCAGAGTATACTTATACTATCATTTCTCTTATTTTTTTACTGGTGGCAATAACGCACAAGTGTGCGTTCTATATTGCAGGTATAGCTGGCACGAAACAAGAGGGTCCCAGTGATTTGGGGGTGGCTTTTTTTAAACGGGAGTCGCTGAGGCTTTTTATGTGCTGTGCGGTGGGGCTGGTATCTGTACTGGGCAGCAGATGGCATTGTTTTGTGCCACCGCAGAATCAAGCGGTGCCAAAATGCTCTCCCTCATTCTAGCGGGGCAGTGGATTCTCCATCGTCGCATGCAGGTCCGTCACAGTCAAAACCCTCAGCTGCATATGATGCAGGTTGCGTCGTCTTTGAGCGTGGCGCACGCGGTTAAGATGAGCTGGCCACTCGAATACAGCCTCTGCTGATAAAACGGTAGGGAAATGCATCCAAGAAAGCAAGAACGAAAAAAAAAAGACTCTCTTTAAAATATGTGTAGTTGTACACGGATGTTACTCTCATTCACATGCGGGTGGCCATTAGCCGTGCCACAGATGTCGCAAAATATTGGTGAAACCGGAGCACACGTGAGTGCACCACTTAGTTGCGTTGTGTATGCTATTCGAGGGCGTCACATTAAAGATAAAAAGGACGAAGATGCCAAGTGCAGGTTAATAATGATGATCATTGTCTGTCCACGACGCACGGCCAACTTCAGTCTTGGGAGCTCTGCTGTTACACTTGTCAAATATCGTCTAGCTTTGAAGGAGAATCAGGGTTTCACGCTATAAATTGAAAGATGGGTGCGTGTGGGCGAGAAGAAAGGGGGGGGGGGGGTTGTAGCTAAAGTTAATAAAAACCAGTAGTTAATAAAAACCCTGCTACAGAATAACAAATGGCTGGAAAGCGGTTGATAACAGCACAAGAGGAGTATATTTGTGATGACTGTGAGTTGAAATCTCTTAGCATCAGTAATGTACCGTAAAATATGGTTATACGCTCACCCTTTCCGCAGTACCGCCTGACCAGTTTCCGGTTTTCGCTCACGTTGGAACACTGACAAAAATGACCGGACAGGGTACTCCGAACTAGGAAACAATTTCTCTTCCTTAATTTGACTCAGTTCGTAATAGAACCCCTCCGACCGTACCCCTTCGACCATAGAAAATGATGTGATCATTCCTGTGTTTACAACAAACGTTAACGATTCAGCACCATATGAACCCTATCACGTTAAAGCAGTAAGCTTTACGCTAGAACTAAACACACACGTAGGTCTATCGCGTATAGAGAAAAAAGTGTTTCACGATTCAGAGTAGTTCGCAATCTACTATGGGGGAACGCAAAGCCGTCCCAAGCTTGCACGTCAACAAAAATCGTCGCGTGTTTGAAAGAGAGGCTTGGCACGCAAAAAAGTAACGAAAGTGAGCCATGGATTGCGTGCATTGTACACCATCGGAGCCAGCCACTTCAACCTGGGCGAAGCGATCGAGCGACCAACGCGCCTCTCGCAGTGTTATACAAGCGCTATTCTCTCGTACAACAATCAAGTACTTTACTTTATTTTTATTTTCGGCAGTTTCATCCTCTTCCCTCTCGGTAGCGTCCTGTCTGCGGCGGCACTTCATTTGATTCATTCTACTACAACCTCTCGCCAGGGCGCCGACCTGTCGCATGCCGCTGGAACAAGAGAAGTGAATCAGCCGCAATTTCAGGTCACCAGCAACACAGCAGTCAGTAAAATAAGCAGTAACATAGGCGAACGGTATTCCGAATGGCGTGGAGACACGGGAGTGTACAGCGACAAGAGGGTAAAGAGTGGGGCGAGATTTAGGGAAAAAATAAAAGTTAGGTGATAGGCAAAGAAAAAATATTTATGTCATCCAAGAATCCCCGCACCCCGGCGTGTTATGAAGGCTCGTCATTTCTGGGTTGCTATACAGCCCACTCAGAAAACATGTCCCCGAGAAGTGCACATACGGACTCCCCACTTGCCCGGTCGTCGGGCCAGGAGGAGAGAAGGCACCCTCCGGACACCGTGTTTTATTAGGGACAAATTTTACGGTCGGTTACGAGCCGCATCATAAAAGCGGATTTGTGGCCACCCGCTACGACATTCAATATTGGCAGAGGCACGCCACGCTGCTTTCTCGTATTTGATTCCCATAAGGGGACAGTTAGAAGCAGATGCTTCTATTATGTCCGTTCTTATCTCGAGATTATTTGCAGAGTCGAGTGTTCTTTTATCCAGGTCACTTTTTTTTGTTTTGGGGGTCGAAGCTCCGTATGCCGTGGGTCGTGCGTCCGTGATGTATGTAGTGGTCGTCGTAGTAGTAGGTAGCCACCTCCACAGCCGGACCGGAGGAGCGGAACGCGCGCACCTTCTTCAATTGAGGAGAAAACCCGCGCACGTTGAACATAAATAAAAAAGATAGCTGTTTCTGATGAAATATTTTACAGAGACGAGTATTGCTGACTTAGTCTCGAATAAAATTTGCCTTGAATTTGATGCTTACTAAAAAAAGCAAGTATAAGAAGGGCGCACTTTGAGCACTATCTGACCAGAAAAGGTTCCCACGTTAAACTAGCTGGGCGTAACCTCCTTGGTTTCAGCAAGGAACCATCCCCAGGATGCGAAATAAGGACTCATCAAGTTTGAGGCCCATGGCACGGCTTTATGCTCTTCTAGAGTACCTAGTTCTCAAAATTGTTAACTTTTTCTAAACACACAGGTTTATTGAGGGTGGGGCCGCAGTGTCATGAATATAGTGAACTAGTATGCAGCCATGAACTAGAGGAGGTGAAATATGGGAAGTAGATACGAAGCGCAGGCCGTAAGAAAGTGCTCGATTGTGACTTCTCGTTTAGTCCTTTGAATGTCCACGGGATGGTGGTACTTCTGTATGCTGAATATATGATAAAAATTGGGAAATGGTTGTACTTGGATTGTTCACTAGATTAACGGACGGATGCATAGACGGACAGACAGACAGATGCGCGGACGGACGGACGCACTTACGGACGTGGAGACGGACGCACGAACGAGCGAAGAGACGGACGGACACACGCATGGATGCACGCACGGACGGATGGATGCACGCACGGACGGATAGATGGACGCATGAACGGACGGATGGATAGACGCACGGACGGTCGCACAGACGCAGGAACGAATGACCGGAAGCAAGTCCGTACCTTTGCTTCAGTTTCTGACTACAATGTTGCGAGTATACTCAGAAAAGTATACTTTTGGGAATGTACTCACAAGTATACTATCAATGTTTTGTTTGGGAGGAAGAGGCTGTTAAATCCATCGAAAATTTTTAATGTTATACGCTCGAACATAATAAAACACGCGCTAGCCTAAATAAACGAGAGTGAAGAGGTACGTCAAGACTTGAAAAAAAATATGTGCACCTGTTTTAACCTACAGGTGATGTTACAAAGGAGGAACATTTAAACAAGACAAGGCATCAGTTGCATCTCGTGCGCTTACATAAAGTTCGGCACGTCTCTGGATTGATTGATATGTGGGGTTCAACGTCCGAAAACCACCATATAATTATGAGAGACGCCGTAGTGGAGGGCTCCGCAAATTCCGACCACCTGGGGTTCTTTAACGTGCACCAAAATCTGAGAACACGGGCCTACAACATTTCTGCCTCCATCGGAAATGCAGCCGCCGCAGCTGGGATTCGATCCCGCGACCTGCGGGTCAGCAGCCAAGAACCACCGCGGCGGGGCAAATTTCGAGAGAGTTGTGGGAGCAAGTGCTAACATAAATAGAACGCAGTACATCGCGTCTACTGCTGAATAGAAGAATAAGTGGCAAATAACACATAATGGAAAGAGTAATGAATTCGAACAAGAGCAGATATGTATTCTCGTGGGACCGATTGCGCGTACTGTTGGTACTTCGGGTGCTTGTCGGAACGTTCACGCCACCTGAAGAAAAACATCGCTTTGAAGATAGCCAAACGTAACACTCTGAAAATCAAAAACAAGAGAAAACATACAAGGGGCCACAACAAATGTATAAGTGTAGAGATTAGATGTTTGAAAGATAATATTATTCGCGTATTTTGAACATATACATCTAATTGCTGTCCCTAAAGATCCATAGACCTGGGCTTTATTTGAAAAGCACATGAATGATGTGTGGCCTGACCACACCCTATTGCCGCTCTCTTTTTCCAGCCTTCCTTCATGTAGCGTCAGCCATAAAGGGGGACGTCTTTTGCTCATGCTGAAACTGCTTCCCCAGCAGCCATCGCTCTTCTACGTCACGTTCGAATCAGTTTTCTTTTTCCCTCTGCCACTTGTAACATGCATTTTTTTTAGGATGGTGGGTGGCACTGATGTCGTTACGAGGCTTCGTCACCTTCGCTCCACCTTCGTAAGCAGTGGCAGTGCAACAGGGCTTAACGCTGCACAGCTAGGGGGCCTAACGATTGATCCGTCGGGGCAGGCCGTACACGAAGGTGGCCTCGTAAACCGAGACAAACAAAGCACTCCATGCAAAAAGCCACAAGGGAAGCGTTAAGCTTGGCGGGATAACGGGCAGATCGAAAGAAAGGTTAGGCATGCGACGAGAAAGCAGATAAGTTGAGTAGTTAACGGCGTAAGAGGAAGCTGTAGTTCGGTCTAGAGGAAGGAAAAAGCAGAAATAAGTGAATAGAGAAGGCAAGCAGCATCTGTACGGTGTTACGCGATGCAGTGCGCCCAGCGTGTTCAACCAGGGAGCTTCGATATGCATAAGTGTGCGCGCTCAAAGCCTTCATAAACGGGACGGGGACTGCAGCACCTAGTCATCCTGTTCCCGAGGAGTGGTAAGATCACAGAGAACTGACCGCACTACTCTTCTTCTGAAGCACCTGGCCACCTTGCCTTCCTTGTCGAAGGAGGCAGCTGAGCAGGATGCCGGAGCGTCCGTAACTCACGCTTTGTTTGTCCAGCCTGCTGCTGCACCTTCGTTTCCTCCCCGCCCTCAGATGGACTTCGCCTTTCTTCGGCCGCCGCACCGAGCAGCCCCGGTACCACACGCACGAAAGAGCTCTCGGTCGGTTATGAGAAAAGGGGAGAGGCAGCACGCCGACAGTGGCCTGCAGGGCAAAAAAAAAAACAAATGACCCCCCACTGCATACCTCAGTGCAGAAACCACCGCCTCCGGCTTCTCTCCTCCTTCCGACCAAGCCGCTTTGTTTTTCACTAGTTGTACCATGGAAGCGCGTGGTGTGCCAAACTTATGCCTGTTTAGCCCGCTCGGTGAAACCGCAGTCATGCGCTTCTGCCCGCACCCCTTCTGATCTCATAAACGTATAACGCACTAGAAGTTTGGACAAAGTAGTAAGAACGTATCACTTCTCGCTTTGAAGAATGCGCAGTCGGAGAGAAAAGTGCATATAGGCGAGGTTGTGTACTTCAGGACGCAGCCTCATGCTGCGCCCAGCATGGCAGCGATAATGTAGAAATGTCTGACTCTCTAGTCTACGGAACTCTTAAACCATACCTTTATTGGCCAACTCTTTCCTTTAATAGTGCAGGCAGAGCACAGGTCTAATCATTTGACGAAGCACGAAAGCCCTAAAAGAGAACGCGGAAACAGACATAAAAACTAAAATACTTGGCACATTATTGCATACATGTTTCTTATAGTACGTCGTAGAGCGTAGACATAACTGTTGACACTCATTATGAAATTATAATTAAGCGTGCAGCCATTTATATGTTACACTGAAGAAACGCTTTCACATGTTCGAGAGCAAACTTGCCTTCGATATAAAAATCTTGCTGGGATCTGCATGTGGAACACTTCATCGAAGACATCGGAATAACTTTGACTATCTGTAGTTGTGTCAGGATCACCCGGTGAACAGCAAGTAGCAACCGAGCAACGGGAAATAGACGAACAAAGCAACCCCCGGACTTTGTAGGCACGTGCCATTTCAGTCGAGGACCGGCGAGAAATCATGCCTTCATCAGCATCAACCGCCACAATACACGTCCCTCCTACCGCTGCCACCCACACCGATCGCATGCATGGAAAGGCTGCAGTCTGGTGGTAAAGCAGGGGACGTGGGCCAAGCACCACCGCTCACCTCCTTCACTCACTAATAGCGTGCTCTACCTATGCCACCTAGACAATTAGGCCTGCTCACTGGTGCCGTGACGTCACTCGTTTTGCCAGAGCGAGCGCTCGTACGGGAGGCTGTGAATCTATTGCCACCATTATCTTCCAGTAAAAGATAAAGCATTGGCGGCAAGTTTTACACGCTTCACAGCTTTATTCTCCTTTTGGTTCAAAAAGGACGCTGGTTTAAGTAATGTATTGTCCTTCAAAGCATTCACAGATTCACGAGTAAGTCATTACTTCCACGAAAAAGTCAAAGATTGTACGCTACGGAACGTTTGGTCAATCTACAAGAGCAAAATTTGATGGACCAACAAAGTGACGAAATAAATATAGTGATTTTTATTCATTCTTCATTTACACACACACGCGCGCACCCACACACTATGTTGAGCAAGCAAAAGAACTGTTCCTACTCATTTGGAAAATTTCTGCAGTTTTATTTGTACATTTCCGAACACGTGTCTTTATAGACACGTAGTTATTGAGGAGAGCTTGTGCTGCTGCCACAAGTATGTTATTGAGCACATTATTAGGGTCACGAACATTGCAAGAAAAACCAAATCTTTCGTTTTACAAAGCATATTTTGACCGACACAAGAAGCGACGTTCCCTCTTTTGCTCTGGCCACTCTCGCAGTGGTGCGTATAGTAGGTCATGTAACTTGATTGATTCGTGGGGTTTAACGTCCCAAAACCACTATATGATTATGAGAGACGCCGTAGTGGAGGGCTCCGGAAATTTTGACCACCTGGGGTTCTTTAACGTGCACCCAAATCTGAGTACACGGGCCTACAACATTTCCGCCTCCATCAGAAATGCAGCCGCCGCAGCCGGGAATCGAACCCGCGACCTGCGGGTCAGCAGCCGAGTACATTAGCCACTAGACCACCGCGGCGGGGCAAGGTCATGTAACTTAGGTCGAGAAAAATGTTAGTACTGGGTCTATATTAAACCACGTAGCCTCCGTGGGCGCTTCTACTTCACTGCCGATTCTTGGATCGTTATATTTAGGAAATGGTTCCTAAATACTGTAGCATGAAGTAGAAATCACACCTGAAAACCAATTAAAAAAGCGCTCTATTCTAAGTGTCTACACGCATATAAATTTCAAGAAAACATAACAAGCTCAGGTGCTGACTGCAATGAAGTGGTATGAATACTGGCAAAAAATAATATGCACAAAACTGATGCATTAAGTCATTCCTTTCATGTTTATCAACCAAGTGCGCGACGCGAATCGCCAATAGCAAAATGTGTACCGACCGTGAAGGAAAAACGCCTGTTATGAAAATGGGCTGACACGCGCGTTTATTATTTTAATACCAGAGCTTACGCCAAAAAGTCAGAATATGACACCTTCATCTTAGAGCAAGAACAGAACATTGCAGTAATGGAACCAATTAGAAATATGTAGTACGGAAATACGTCAACGTCAGCTTGGAGAATGACACACTCCCATTTTGTTCTTCGGTTGTCCTCAGGAAACGAGAAAACTAGCAAATTCGGTGCCTTTGCCGCGACAATTCACAATGCAGCATCGCCCAACCGTTTTGATTTGCAGCCGTACAGATTGCGAATATCCAGTGCACAAAACACATCACTTATTAACGCTGCAGTTCACGGACACAGAAAAAGACGGCCTTCTCGAGTCGCCAACAAGTACACCAGCACACCACGAAAAAGTTCATCGGGCTTGTCAATCAATGTCTGTCGAGTGACGATAACAAGTGCAGGTACATCTGTGCAGTGGAACACGCTGGTCGCATAGCAGTGACGTCAGAGATCGAGGCAGACACAGTGAGCAGGCCTGACGTCATCTAAAGGGCATTGGCTCTACACGGCCTGTATTTTGTTTTCTTCATCCGGCGAGAGCGGTGATAACCCCCCCCCCCCCCCCCAACACACACACACAGACACGTACCCGCGTGGTGTGTACTTGTGTGCAAATGAGGGTGGTTTAGAAACAGGGGCTTCAAAGAAACCACGTCGCTTATAAAAGGGGAACCCTTCGTGGGCGCCCTAACTATAGCACGGCTACCATTGACTTGAGAAAGCATCGGTGCACAGCAAAAATCATTATTTTTCTACTTTTGCCGACTGTTCTTGCAGCTTGAACTACGAGCTGAAGCAAATGTGTCCACAATAACGTTGTAGCAGCCCTGTCAAACGTCTCTAGTCAAACCAATCCGGCAACCGCAAAAAGAAAAAAAAAGAGAAATAGTGAAATTGTCCCTGGAGCAAAACTCTCTAATAGATCAGCTCCGAAAGTACCCGCACTGGAGTTAACCACCACAAGTATTCCGTAGTCTTCTTCTGAAAGATCATCTGCGTTAAGACACCAGTCTGTTTTGTTCTCAACTGAAATATACTTAGGCAATGACAAATTAAAGAATGGATGCCATTCGTTGTTCGGTGGTTGCGCTAGTAGCACAAGTATCCGATAAGTACTGTCCTCTGTGTTCGTGGCCTATGTATATAGCATGGAGCGCAAACCGTTTAGCAAGCTTCATCTGCATCTGCCATACGGTGCTACCACATCTTAGCTGCGTTTCTAAGCGGTGTTCAACACAATGTTTGGCTTTGTTGAACTCAACTTTGTTGAAGCATGAACATGTTCTACACATTTAGAAGTGACACAATTCAGTATGAACGGCTGTATACGATGTCGGGCTCTTATCGCTCGACCTTTTGGTAACCTGACCATTTCCAAAAGAGGTGGCAGAGCCTTTGTTTGAAGGTATTCCAGCTAAAAAACTTGCAGTATGAAACCAAAAGTGTGTTGTCCCCTCCAGACAGAATATTATCATAGCGAACATACAATTTCTTCAGTTACACTTGCTAACAAGCACATACATGCGGAGCCAGTAGTCGACGTCAAGGCCATGTTGTGTGGTATATGTCTTAGGATCGCAGAGGCGAATGAAGTATGGTGTACGTTGTAGTTTGTGCAGCATGCGTAGACGCTGACGAGAGTATACGTGGCGATGACATGGGCCGTTTAAGCTCCACAGAAGCGTTACGCAAAGTATGGAGCAGCTGAAAAGAGCAACGTTTACACATATACTTACAATAGTGGCTACAACGCTGACGGATTCAGCCAACAACCCTAGTATACAAAGTTTCAACAAGACGGCGAGATGTGATAGTTGGTGAACATTCATGTTTAGAGCGAAAGCTTCGTAAGCGCACATTAAACACGAACGGAAGGACTAAGAATTTGACAGGACAGCATTGCCCGTCAAATTATTAGTTCCGTCCTCATTTTATGCGTATATTAAACTTTTTGCATTAGACATGAAAAAAAAAAATTGTTTCTTGTCTTTCACGTCAGGTGGCCGTTTACGTTGTCGAAGTTACGATGATGCTATATGCATTTTGCAATAGTTCAGCGAAAAAAAATGGCAGCATATTCACGGAGTGAATGATAGAGAGTGGGGCGAAGCATCTGTCCGTCCATGCGTCCGTCTGTGTGGCCGTCCGTGCGTCCATTCGCCCGTCCGTGCGTGTGTCTGTTCGTGCGTCCGCACGTCCATCTGTGCGTCCGTCCCTGCGTTCGTTCATGCATCCTCCCCTGCTTCCGTCCTTGCGTCCATCCGTCGGTGCAGCCATCCGTGAGCCCGTCTATGCATCTGTCTGGGTGTCCGTTAGTCCATCTATTGAACACTCCAAGCACCACCATCTCGCATCTTTTCATCATATATTCCCCATATAGAAGCACCGCCATCCAGCGGACATTCCAAGGACTAAACGAGAGGTGGCACACGCACACTTTCTTACGGCTTGCGCTTCGTCTCTACTTCCCACTTTTAAGCAACCCGAGTTTAACCACCTCGAGTTAACCACCACTAGTTCACTGTATTCATGGCACTGCGGCCCAACGCTCGCTAAACCTTTCTAAAACCAAGGAGGTTATGTCCAGCGAGTATAACGTAGCAACCCTTTCTTCTCAGATACTGCTCAATGTACATGCCAATGGCTGCTGTGGAGGAATGAGAGACAGGAGAATTCGGCTTTTAGTTAACGCGCATGCTGCAAAGTTTTTTATTCTTCAACGACGCACAGAAGGAATCTCTCACCGGCACTACCTTGGAGGTCAAAGTGTAAGACTGGTTACACACTACGAGGGACGAACGAGTGCCGCTATAAGGAGCTTCGCTTCTAAAAATATCTGTTCTGTAACATGTTCATACGCTACAAAGCATCAATTGTGCCTATGAAGATTCCTTTAACTTTCGTGGCATAACCGATTGACTTGAAATAAGCATCAGCTGTGCATTTTTTGTACACTATAACTAATATCCTTTTATGTCATGGTTAACAAACGTCTCGTGAGTACTGCCAGTAATTCCACTCATATATAACTTCTCGGGCATCATTATTTTTTGGCTTCATTTTGACGCTACAAATGAAACTAATGCTACACACAAAATCTAGTGCGGCAGCTGCACAAACGTGCACGTGCAAATACAAGTACCAATAATCAATCTCTCGCACATTCGATTCTCCAGAACACTCTACCCAAACCTTTCTTCTGTGGACCCGCGCTGTCACTGCACACAGCTTTTCTCACTTTTCATCGATCTTGACCTATATACAAGCGTTTGTAATCGCATATGTCAGCGAAACTCTCCGAGCGGGTTCCTTTCTCTATCCATGGCCATCATGTTCCGCACGAGGGCAACACGCAAATGTTTATACGACTTACGTGTGCTGAGGCAGAACAAGCAACCTTGCTTTACATTCCGTCCATTCGTCGATTCAGTGAGCTCTCGCACATGCTGTTACCGGGATTCCGCACTGCATTCAGTGCATGCTGTTCTGTATGATAATTCGCTGTACAGCACGAATCGCGTGGTTAACGTGGCGTACCTCGAAGTCGTAAACTCTGCAGCCGAAGTTCTATCAGCTGTACTGTAGATCTATCAGCTGCACTGTAACGACGACATGATGCAAAAATAGACGTGTGCACATTATGTACCATAATGTGAAATAGTAAGAAATAATGTTAAGTAGTAAAGACCTAAAAACTCCATGACAGGAAATCAAAAGACGTCAAGGACCGTTCGCTTTATATCACTGTATTCTTATCCTGCCATTCTGACGTTCGAATCAACTGGCCCGGCAGCGTGTTTTAAATAACTTGAATTCAAAAGACTGCACGCTTTGGAAGCTTACATGTGATGATCCTTTGAAAGACCACTAGAAATTTAATTGAAAAGCTCCCACCAGAAACTATCAGGATAATGTTTGCGACAGCACTAAAAAAAAGAGGTACTAATACACCTGATAGTGTACTTAATCTTTAACCAAAAAAGCACTTTTTTTTTTGCAATCCGTGTTATTCACATGCTCGGACGCCGGATGACGACGCGCGAGACCCTCTGTCGAGCATTTGCACTTGCTAAAGCGTTGAATGTTTATACTTCGTAGATATTAGCTGGTCCAGTAAAACCAGTCCAGATCCTCCTTTATTGCTACGCTCATTGAATTCTGGTCACCTATCCTCTAAAAGTGCTCCCAAATTATATTTCGACGGGTTTCGTTATTTCCAAAGCACCCCCACGCGCACCGCAGTCTCGAGCTGACCAGCGTGCGCTGCCGGTGTGGAGGCGTCCTCTAGCGGTGAAATACAAACCATTCCCGCGCTGCTATGCAATAGAGAGAAAGAGAGGGCGATGCGAGGGCGAGAGCCGGTCGAAGGCGCGATTTGAATGGCATGGCTTCGCTTACACTTGTTGACGGGTGGCCGCCGGCGCGGGATGCGACCCTTCCCGGTGGGTCTCCCCGATCAGGCCTCACCGCCGTCTCCTTCAACGACGTTCAACGGCACAGGAGCGGTGATGCGTCAGTTGCTTCAAAACATTATTCCCGCTTCACATTACGCTCAGTTGCAATTAATATAAACGCAGTGTCACGCGTATCTGCAAAGCATATCCCGCCGCTGTGCGCGCACGTTTGTGCTTAGGGGCCTTGCTTCTTTTTGATAGTGTCGCTTCAGGTTTCTCGCCGTGCCACGAGAAAACAGCGAGCCAGCTGTGTGTGCGGATAGCGCATCAAAATGCTTTTCCTTGCTTTTGGCTCAAATGGGGTGATATAGTTACTGCGCGTTACGTTTATTTATTTTTGTTTGTCGGCACTGGATACCGACGCAATCAGTGATATGTGACACCACTGCCTCGCCTAGATTCTGGGCTCCACGCTTTGTGTCCTGCTGCGTGGACCTCGGCCCGGGATGACCTACAGAGGTGAGCACAGCAGTTGTGAAGTTCTCACGTCGTTCGTAAGACACTGCTTTATTAAATCTCTTTGAGACCAATAGCGCTGGGTGTTATTAGCTTGCTTTAAGAGGCGCTGAACCATGTACCGTGAACACTGGGATGGTGAAGATTATATTTTTACAGGACGCTTACACTCTCTGGTTGTTTTTTTTTGTATACTGCGGCTTCACAGTAACCATCACAGAAATGATTATTGCTACGGAAAAGTAACAATTAGCATTTCCGATACATAAACTATATACATATACATCTTTTGAGGTGAAAGAACAATGACGATGAACTCAGTGACTCACACGACACGTTGCGGAGAAAAAGAGTGCGTGTGTTGGTGGCCGCGAAGAAAATTGAAGCGGAAGCCAGCAGCTGGCAAGCGTACAAACAAGGAGGCCGTAGTGGCCTCGCAAGCACACGGCGTTCCAGAGGTGATCCTTGTTCGTCCAGCGTACCAAAAAAAAAAAAAACCTTGTGGCAACCTACTGACCTGTCATGCTCTTGCGAACGCTAGTGCCCCGGGCGTGTGAATTGTGCCTGGTACCTGGATGGTTGCTGCGCTGTTTATCTGACCGAATGTCTGCTACGGCACCATTTAATCGGCATCCCACCAAGCCACGCCACTTCTGAACCAACAGCCTTTGTCAACTACTGAGCTGCTGTGCTGCTGTCGTAGATTAGGAATGTGAGCGCCTACTTTAGGATGTAAGCATTGCGTTGGTGGGCAACGTATTGGGTATCTCTGTTGCTTCCGTGCATGTCTCGGGATATCATCGACATTTACTTATATATGTGGGTTTGTCAGACGTATTGTGTCTAGCGTCTTCCTACAGCACACCGCACTGGAATTGAAGTGAGAGTCCGCTAATCACTCATTACATTGCTGGCTTGCACACGGCACGCCCAAGTTTCCTGAACGCCTTTTTAGAGCCCCACTTTATGAACGTACGCCATCTCTCGAGCCAATACACACAAGCAGCAGTGATCACACGCATGCTGCACTTAATGTTGCCACATTCCTTCCATAAGTTTTGTTATCACCCCGTTACACTGTTAGGAATTCTCAGCGCAAACCACGCCTGCAGTGTTCGAGAACATTCAGGACTGTAGTAGATAGTTTAGTTAGGATTACGCCCACTCTGCGAACATTACAGATATACAATGTCCTAAATTAGGCACTCGCGTAACTTGAAATATTAAAGAAGAAATGTTTGTAGGCTTATTAGTAATCTACAAACCACTCGTCAATGTTTCGCAGGCTAATTCAGCGTGACAAATTTAACGTTTCACGAGAAGTGACAGAAAATATCGATGCTGCTTAAAAATGCTAACTACATCTGTGCGTAAATAAATCAAAGTAATTTGTAACCTTACAACAATACCGCAGAGTGCTAGCTATAGTGATGGTTATTAGGTTGATCATTTTTGTCATTACTTATTTAAACCATACGACTAAGCAACGTTTCTATACGTATGATCAGCTTATTTTCTCTTCACCATAAGCGAATACATACAGAAGGTGTTATTTCGTAGTTTATATTGCCATGTATTGAGTAATTTAGTATACCATGTGATTGTATATTAGTATGAAATGTTGTTTTGTGCAGCTGTTATGGGTTAAAACTTATTGAAGGAATCAGTTGCCGTATTAGTGGCGTTGTATATATGTTTGTCTGATCAATGTACTTTTCGCATAAAATTTTTAGCAGAAACAGAAGTGAAAGCAGAAGGTTAGGAATTTATCTGCTCTGGCACGAGATTCCTGAAATAATATTTATGATGAAAGAGTAATATTTACATTTGCTTTCTGTTATGCCGCTTCGCGTTTGTTGTTGATTAGTGAGTGCTATTATGGTTAGCAATAACGAGAAAACAACGTGGATATTCAAGATATATAAATAAACACAAAAGCATATACAGTGATTGGACAATGCGAAGATAACTAAGTAATGAAGAAATGTATGAGATATTCTTTTGAGCTAACGTGAGTTAAACTCTTCCGCTTTGTTGTGTCTGGTTTTGCGAGAATTTTTCTCGACGTCTGGCATAAAGATATCACATCGCATTTCTTTTTTTTTTGACACAATACACTCACTGGCGCCAAGACATAACTTTACTTATTTAGTTTGAGTTCTAAATGATAGCACAAAAATTTGAAAGCCCATGGCTCTAAATTTGCCTTAGGTTTTTTTACAAGCCGTAAATGCCATGTTACTTGAATCTTAAAAAAAAATAAACTTCCGCAGTGGTCTTGTTGCTAAGATACTCGGCTGTTGACCCGCAGGCCACAGGATCGAATCCCGGCTGTAGCAGCTGCGTTTTCAATAGAGGCAAAAATTGCTGTGCGCCCGTGTGCTCAAATTTGGGGGCACGATAAAGAACCCCAGGTGATCAAAGTTTACGGTAGCCCTCCACTACGGCGTCTCTCATAAACAAATGGTGGTTTTGGGACGTTAAACCTCACATATAAATCAATCTTTGAAAAAAAAGCTGCTGAATGGGACGCAAATTGAAAGGCAAAGTGATGGTTTTGGCGACGTAAGTTATGCAATAGCTTGAAATATATCCCACATTGCATAAATGCAGATCGAATTTGAAAGTGGCGGCCTGTTTATTGCAAGTCCGATTGCGGTTATGTTTCACATGTGACCAAAACATTTTGACTACAAGTATTATTTTTCATGCCCCTCTACTTTTTTTAGGCGGAAACAAGGTCAATAGTCCGCTATGCACATTGTGTTCTATACCAAATCGGCTCTCTCGAAGTCGTTTTATGGAAAACGCAATTTGACAACTCATTTCCTGTCTCCCTACAGAATGGAGAAAAAGAACCAATGTGAGTAAACTTATTGTTACGAGACTACATCACGCTGAAGAAGCAAGAGAGACAACGGGAAAGACGGCGTCATTCTAGGATGTGTGGCGCCATCTTTCTTGCCATCTCGGCTTAGTCTTGGCGTCGTGTAAATATATCTCAACTATCGCCTCACTTTTCCTTATGCTCCGCCGTAACATTTTGGTGGAGGTGCGTGGTAGAGAGGTCACATTGAGCACAGGTCAGGTGCGCGCCGTCGGTGCGTTGGGCGTGGCTGTTGACGCTGCGTCCCTGTCGGTATACATGTTGAAAGCGGCAACTTGGCGCCCGCTGCGAAGCTACATCATGCCTTGCTACCTAGCACCGCCCACCAAAATGAAATACAGGAGAAAAAATCACAGCATACCTTCGGAGTGAATGATGTTGAGTGGGGCGAAGCGTCCATCCGCCCGCACGCATGGACGGTCGGATGGAAGCATGAACGAACGGAAGGACGGACAGAAGCACGGATGGACGGACAGATAGATGGACTGACGGAAGCACTGACGGACAGAGATACAGACAGACGGACGCATGGGCGAGCTCACGGACAGACGGATGAACTGAAGCACAGACGCATGGACGTATGAATGAAAGCAGGAACAGTTGGACGGACAGAAGCATCAACGCAAGGGCAGCCGGGCGAACGGATGGATGCATGAGCGGCCAGGTGGACGCTTCGTCCCACTCATCATCATTCACTCCCTGTATATGATTTGAAAACCACTAACGCCCACTTGTTATGCTATTCCCAAGGACATATACACAGAACGCCATCTATTGAGTAACTTACAAGCTAGAGGCAGCTACATACTGCTACTACGACTACCAAGGAGGGAATCACCCACGGGCTAAAGAGATTTAGAGGTAGTACCTTTAGAAGTAATTTGATTTCTGGGATGCTCTTCTGTGGAACTATTTCACTTGAGTTTACCACACCTTCGCTGGAAGTCTTCTTTCTCCTCATGATGTAAGTGCCTCCATGACACTCAAGTCACACAGCCTACAAACAGCGAGAAAATTGCACGTTCAAAGGGGTTAATGTAAGAACCATTTTGAACATTCCAGTTAGTGCAGCACCACCCAATTATCAACCTCATAAAGATTTTATTTCTCCCAGCTGCTCATATATAAGGTATACCTGCGTAACTTATGAAACAAACCTTAGTCTTATTGAAGGGCTGCATATACCGATGTGCATATATTTGTTTTCCTACAAATCTTATTACTAGTGTTACACACTAGTCAAAAAGTACTTCCATGAATATATGCTCTTACGCAGGAGCTGGGCGAAGCCGAACCACGATACAAAGGTGATTTTGTATGCACACAACAAAGCATATCCTTTAGTTGTACCAATCAAGTGGAAAGAGGTAACCGTCACCAAGTAACGGTGACAAAAACTCCTTCGTTTATTTTCTATTTCAATAAAAAAAGCATATCAAGTATAACACCCTCGTGAAGCATAAGGCTGAAAGAACAAACAAAAGCAAAGCGCGACGGTCAGCAGCAAGCTCAAAAAAACTTCAAAACCATGAGATGGAGAAGTATTAGCTAAGCTAATGAGGCCTCTGACTCCAGCTACACCACTTCAACAATAAAAGGAAATGACAAAACAAACACTTCCAGCTAAAGCTAACGTGCGCCGTTGCATTGTTAGTCGAGTGAAATCTTCCTTTTTACGTGGCATCACCCTTTATATTATATTCAGCTTCACAGCCTGCATTGATGCTTTTTCTATATTTTCTTCTCGTTTTCAGTATACACACTCTATCGGCCTTTTTTGTGCAGTATTTATTTGTTCTGGGAATTAAGCGCTTGGTGACAAGACGTGTTCGAAAGTTTACGTTATCGAAGATATGACACTCAACTTAATTACCGACCAAGCTGTTCTGTGTGCACGGACCCGGGATAAATCCCCCCGTGCGGTTCTTTTGTTAAACGACCATGCGCGGCCAGCTGGAGTGTTCATACAAGCAGTTTTGGAAACACTAGATAACTTTGCTTCTCGTCAGCGTTTGCACGTTAAAGCACCAAGATTGAACGGACTAGTCACTTTTAAGCTTGTGATAAGCCACTGTCAATGATTCGATAAAAATGAAACCGCTTTCAGTACACCGTAACGTGAACTGCTATAAGATTGGCGAAGTACTTGAAAACTTTTTCCAATTCAAACTGTGCATCTGGGTTTATACAAAAAAAAGCGAAAGGCAAGCATAACATATGCAGTAACAAATCTTTCTGTCACCCAATGTTTTTCTGCGGTCGAATTTTTTTGTTTCATGCCAGGAGAGTAATACATAAATAAACCACCTTCTTTGAATAATTCACGTCTAAATCATTTATTCGCCTTTTTCAAATTGGTTTAATGAAATTTCAGGGTCTTGTGTATAGATGCTTGGTGGTTCAAGATTCAATTTCTTTGTATATATATATATATATATATATATATATATATATATATATATATGAATGAAAAAATTGATATGGACGCAAACTGCATGATTGACAATTTGAGTGTTTTTAATTGTTAAGTAAATTGTAGTTTAAAAGAAGTGAGCCAGAGAAATCTAGTTTAAGCGTTGTAAGCTCCTAGTAGAAGCGCTGAGTTAAAGCGCCGACAAATAAAAAAAATTATAAACTTTATTCAACAGTAGTAGAATAATTCAACATTGACTGGGCCAACATTAGACCGTTCTGTGTGCACAAGACAAAAGCGCACCTTAGCTATAGATTGAATTTTTTTCACAATGCGCTTACAATTTTCTTGCGCCACAATTGAAATGTTTTATTACCGATGGCAATTTAATATGATTTCCCACCCAATAAACTTTAGTTATTCGGCATTCACCTTTTACTGCCTAGTATTGCTCTCGTACTTAAACATTCATGTTAGTTTACTCATTTCGTCACACCAATCTCTCCATCTCTTTGTAGGAATGTCTTACGTGGCAAACTTTGTGCTCTCCTTCTCCAGTCGTAGGCGTTTCTACCAATTATAATCTATAATTCAGCTGTAACACTGTTAAGGATGCTTCTCACGCTTAGGATCTCTGCAAGCTCATATTGTTTGGATGTCATCAGCTATTACGGCTGAAAATATTAGGTTTTTCTAAGCGACAATGTTCTCTATATGAATGCCGTGCCTCAGAAAAAAAAAATCTGCTTGGTGGGATTCCAAGGAAATTGAACAAAAATCATCTGGCTTGTTTGTTTGGCTTCTCTGCAAAATGAAACTTTATGTGGCAAAACTAAAGGTACAGGACTCTAGTGTTTAGATATGTTCGCACGTGACGATCTTTATCAGCCTCGATGATGACTACAACAAAGATAATAATAATAATAATAATAATAATAATAATAATAATATATTTTCCGCTTTATCACTATGACTCGTGTTGCCTTTTTATTCTATTTTCAGAATGTTTTCAATTTTTCTGTGTATTTTAAGCTTTGTTGATTTTTCTGAGCACTGCCTGTATTGCATTGTTTATTTTTATCAATTTATTTTGATTTATTTCTTTTATTGTTTTCGCTGTTTTGTTTTTGCGAGCACGTGCTTTAGGACTTCATGGTTAGTGCAGGCACGTTAAATAAATAACTGAATGATTGATTGATTTATTACACATGTGACAATTAGACCATGTTATGTTGGCGTTAATGGCCAAATATCTTCCTTGTACAAAGGGACTTGGGGAGTCCCTCAAGCGTAGGTATTACGCCCACTCTTATTTTCAATTTACGCTAACAATGTTTCTTTTACAATTCGTCTTTCTTTTGTCCTGTATGCCGTTGACATTAAGATATATAAAGAAATTAATTCAGTTAACAGCTGTCGCTTACTGGAATCAGACTTGTGTTCTTTCTCCGAATGGTGTGATAAGAATACCCTTTGTCTGAATGCCTCAAAAACCAAGATCACCAGTATATCTCCTAAAACATCTATAGTGTCATTGTCATACTCGATGAAAACCATGTTTTCATGTAAAGTAAAGAATTCAGTGAGATTGGTGTTCTTTATGATGACATGCTCAATTTTCATACTCGGAATAAATGTACAGCCACACGAGGCCTTCGATTTCTCGGCTGTGTTTGCGGAATTTTTCAAGAGTTCAGTTCTCCTAGAGCCTTCCAGAAATTTCACCTCACAATATGTCTCCCTCAACTTGAGCATGCTTCTGTGATCTGAAATGACAATATTAAATCTGGCAGTGACGCCATTGAGCGAATCCAGAAACAAATTCATATGCATTTACAACCATCGTTTCGCTAGAAATACCTCTGAATCTCATTCTAACACTGCCATATTAATATCATTGCCATCACTTCACTGCCGACGAAATCGCGCTGACGTATTTTTTTTTTACGAGCTAGTTCACGGTTCTTAACTACCCTTTACTTCTGAATTGTGTGAATTTTTGGATTTCGCGTAAGTTAACCATAGAAAATCGACGATTTCACGTACCTGCCAACTTCTTTCAACACTCTACTGCACAAAGAGTACAAAGTGTATGGTATGTTAAATTGATGTCCTTGATCTTCATGTTCTTCACTGTCCACCGTCTTCGTTTTTATCTGAGCTTTGCACTGTTTTCACGTGCACTTTCAGGTGCACTTTCAGGTGCACTTTCACGTACAGACAGAGAATGGCCCGACACGCAAGTATTACGGCAGCCGAAGAGTCCCGCAAAGCGGAGTGCTAAGCCCGACGCTGTTCAACCTAACACTCATTGAACTAGTTGGCAAGCAACCAAGCAGTGTACGACTTTCCGTTTAAGCTGATGACATCTGTGTGTGGACATCAGGTGTGACTCGACTTCAACTTCGCGCTCGACTTCAGAAAGAAGTATCAGTGACATCGTACCACTTACGCAAACAAGAGCTCGAAATCGCAAGTGAGAAGTGTGCAGTCGTGGCTTTCACCAGAAAACCAATGTCCGCTTACGACATATCAATTAACGGGCAGTTGGTGTCATTCAGCCGGAGTCACAGGTTCTTAGGAGTCGTAATCGACCGAGACACCGCACGTAAACTACGTGAAAAAGCGGCTGACTGCCATTTGTCACTTATTCAGGGTTCTTGCTGGGAAAAGTTTGGGAATGTCTGTCGAGTCTATGTTACAGCTGTACAAGGTACTACTTACTGGATTCCTGTGGTATACCCTACCTTTTATATATAACACGTGCAAAACGAATCTGTGCACACTCCAAAATATTCAAGCCCAAGCGCTTAGGATATGCCTTGGTTTACCCCGCTGCACATCGATAGCTGAAACAATTGCCATTGCACAGGACTACTCGATCATGACGCACATCACCATTGAAACGATGCGTACGTACCTCAGGCAACATGCTAGGAATCCTTCCCACCACTTGGCAACCCTCGCTGCTGAGACGCCCCGCACGAAATTTAGTGCAATTGTCTGTGCTCATCGTGCGTCATTTACGTCAGGTTTTACGCCTGCTGAGAAACTGGTGTATTCTCCGTGGTGCCTGACACTTCGACAAGTACGTGTTTCGATTCCAGGAATACAGAAAAAATCAAATTTGCCTTCATCAGCCCTGAACCAATTGAGCTTGAGCCTTCTGCACGAAATGTACAACAACCACGTGCACATATACACCGATGGTTCAACCACAGCGTCTGGTTCTGGTGGTGCGGTGGTGATTCCAGCTAGAGGAATCACTCTATGAATCAAACTGTCACATGTCACTACGTCTACGACGGCAGAACTAGCGACTTTGCGTGGCGCCCTAGAGTACATCAAATCCCAAAGACCGAGTAAATGGGCTGTGTTTTCCGACTCAAAACCATACCTACAGAGCATGCAGTCAGTCCTCATACGAGGTTGCTATGAACAATTAACTTACGAAGTTGTCAAGCTTGTTCACCACGTCACAGAAACAGGCCACGAGGTCAAGTTTCAGTGGCTTCCTGGCCATTGTGGGATCAGTGGCAATGATTCCGCAGACAACGCGGCTCGCACATCCCACCAAGAAGAGCACATCCTTCAGATTCCTTTGTCAAGGACTGACGCTGCACAGCAACTTCGTCACCTGGCACGTAGTCTGAGTCTGCAGGAGTAGAACACCCCAAGCATAATACATACGAGACTATATCAAATAAACCCTTGACTGGAACTTCGACCTCCATCCGGACTTTGTTGACGTAAAGCTTCACTTCTGTGTCGCTTTTGGTTGGGGGTTGCCTCCACAAAAGCATATAGAACCCTCATCGGATTGACCGACAATGCGGAATGCGACGTCTGCTGCACCAAAAAAGACATCGACCATCTGATATGCCATTGCCTTCGATTTGCCTCTGAAAGACAGATGCTTTCGGACGCATTGCGACAATTAGACGGTCGGCCACTCTCTCTGCAGATGCTACTGGAACACCGTCATCGCCTTTAGTCAGCTCAAAAAGCAGTCAAAGCTGTCTTGTACTTTTTGAGGACTACAGGCCTACGTGACCAACTTTAACTTTTGTGTAGTGCCACCGCTGCATACGCGCCAGCCGATTGACTGGCAATCCTCCTTTTTTGTTTTTTCTCCCTCTCGTTCTCGTCTTTTTCCTCTCTCTCTCTCTCATCTTTATGCCCCCTTCCCATTCCCCCAGAGTAGGGTAGCATACCGGCCATGTGCCTGGATAACCTCCCTGCCTTCAATCTTGTTGTTTATCCCTCCTCCTCCTCCTCTTTGCACTGTTTAAGGATTGTTTTTCGGAAAGTGCAGATTCTTTCCTTTTACGTTTTTTCAGGAAGCATTCCACCTAATTGTGTATTTTCTCCTTTATTTGTCACTGTCGTTTTAAGATTCTCGCCTTGTCTTTTATTCTTCCCATTTCGCGTGGATCTCTTTTTGTCTGTGCGTTTTCGCTCGCTTTTTTTTTCGCGGGGAGGGGCACTTCCTTGGTAGTCTAGTGGCTGAGGTACTCGGCTGCTGAACCGCATGTCGTGGTATCTAATGGCGGCCGTGGCGGCTGTATTTTTGATGGAGGCGAAAATGCTGTAGGTTCGTATGCTCAGATTTTTGTGCACGTTAGAGAACCACAAATAGTCGATATTTCCAGAGTCCCTCACTGCGGCGTCTCTCATAATCGAATGGGAGTTTCGGAACGTTAAACTCCACTTATCATTCAATCAAATCTTTTTATTAGGATTTTTTCTGCAGACTGCATTCTATTGGTTATCTTTACTGCTTTCTTTTTGCGTGCGCCTGCACAAAAACCTTACGGTTATTCCTAGGCACGTTAAATAACATATCGATTGATTAATTGATGACTCGATTGATCATCATCATCCGTATTATCGTTATTATTAATGCGATAGTGTTAGAGGGCTCGTGTCACAGAAATTCCGCCTTCGACATAGGCACCGTTGTTTGTGAGCGAGAAATCGCCCGTGTGCAATAAATTGAGAAAGAAGCAATTAAAATAAAGAATAACACTTCCGGTCCTATTAAGGATCGAACCAGCGCCGTTCGCATGGCAGGCAGTTGTCCTACCACAAAGCTACAATATTACTTGCGGCTTCTTCGAAAAAAAAAAAAACATTACGATAAGTGCCATGTAGTGGAAGGAGTCTTCTTAACGAATTTTGTTCGATAGATGTCACGACGAAAATGAGACCATTCGGCAATTTGTAGGCGCATCTAAGAGGCTTTCAAACTACGTTGAAAAAGACCTGTGATAGAGTAGCCATCGCAGCTAAAAGTACACAGGAACTTTCAAACAGCTCTAAAAATGAACAACTATGTCCACCTAGTAGAAAACATATCATGCCTTTCCAGAGGCGTTGATCAAGCAAACAGCAAACGCTAGATGATGTTCTGCCATCTGTGAGACATTGTGAGACTCGTTATGCCCCTTCAAGTAGATGCCATTTCAACGCACTAGGGGCCGCATTTTCTATCGTGTTCAACTCTTAAACGTGAAGCTTAAGGGTCCCCAAATTTTCGCTGTTGTTGTTGCAAGGTATCAAGTCTGCTAGGACGAGTAGTCTCATTCTGGCTGACTTAATTGCTTCAGGTAGTATGTGAGGGATTGAAAATCAGCTTCCAGCTCGTAATCAGATGACGTGCTACGTGATGCGACCAAGCAAAATAGTGTAAGGGATACTTGTGGCACTGACTGACCCTTCCACATTTCAATGCACTTATACAACCTCTAAGGTTAATGGGAGGTTCACCACCGCCGTAGATTAGTTGTTAGAGCACCGTACGCGTTACTCGAAGGTCGCAGAATTGGTCCCTACGAGTGACAAGTCAACTTCTGTCTACGTTTCGTTCTTCACATTTACATTAAATTTACTGCGAACAACATACGCTATACTTTTCTTCAAATTCTAGCCTGTTAGTTCTCGTTCTCTTTCTTAATGTTTTTTCCCTAAAAAGAAAATGAGCATGAAAGAGTTAAGGTTTTCAAAAAAAAGGGGGGTTCGCGCGTCATGTGTTCTACGAACAGGAACTGCGTGAAATGAAATTAAGCCATTTTGAAAACGAAGACATAAGAAAATGAATGAGGCTTCCATAGCTTCCGCTAATGGAGCGCACACAGTGCTGCGTATGTACAGGGCCAATTTTTATGAAGGAAAGGAAGGAAGGAATGAAGTTTAGGTGGAGAGCCAGGGAGGTTAGCCAGTTTTTAGATCGGCTGGCTACCATGTGCTGGGGAAAGGGTGAGGGGAATAAGAGATGTTAAAAAGAATTGTTGCGAAGAGAAAGAAAAATTACAAAAAAATTGCGACATAGGAAAGACAACATCGAAGGGTATAAGACACTAAAGTCTGTATCTGAGACCAGTTGTCCGCAAAAAGCGCAGCAAAGCTTTCAAAGCCTTCTGGGCTGAGGATGGGCTCAGCCAATGACCCAGAATCCTTTGTTCCGACAAAAGCCGATCGTCTAGTCTATCCAGAGCTGCAGTGAGTTCTTGTCTTTGCGCGTTGAAATGGGTGCCCTCACACAGAAGGTGCGCGATGGTTTCTTCGCAACTGCAGTAAGTGCATGTAGGAGAGCTGGCCATCCCAATGAGATAAGAGTATGCGTTCGTGAAGGCCACTCCAAGCCACAGGTGGCATAGAAGAGTCTCCTCAGCTCGAGATATCTTTGGAGGAAGACGAAGCTGCAGATCGGGATTCAAGTTATGCAGGCGCGCGTTTGTGGAGTCTGTTGAGTTCCACTGTACCAGTGTAAGGTCACGTGCAAGCGAACGAAGTCTTGTAGCTGCGTCGGCTCTTGAGAACGGGATGGCTGTGTTTTGGGTACCATCGTGTGCAGATCTAGTGGCCTCATTTGCGCGGTCATTGCCATATATACCGCAATGACCTGGTATCCACTGATACACTATGCTGTGCTGTTTTTCGATTGCTTGGTGATGAAGAAGCCTTATTTCAGCTAATAACTGTTCATTAGGTCCATGGCGAAAGGGTGACATAAGACATTGAAGAGATGCCTTTGAGTCCGAGAAGACAGACTGAATTCCCGAAGGTTCTTTCACTATAAACTCCAGAGCTGCACGTATGGCCGCAAATTCTGCAGCTGTCGACGACGTCAAATGCGATGTCATGAATTTAATTGTGATGTGCCTCGCGGGAATAACCACCGCCCCTGCAGAGCTTACTTAAGACACCGAGCCATCCGTGTAAATGTGAAGGCGTCCGTTGAGCTTCTCTTGCAGGAAAAGTAATGTGGCCTGTTTCAGGGTTAGATGCGACGACTTTTTCTTATTTTGGATGCCAGGAATTGTAAGAAGGGCTTTGAGTGGGTGTAAGCACCATAATGGTATCGGCGGCTGTGCTGCATGCGTGAAGTGCAATGGAAGCACTGCGCAATGCTGAGCTACAGTTGCGCTGAACGCTGAGTGGGGCCTGTAAGTTTGAAGTGAGGCGAGGTGATGAGATGGAAGCTGAGCGAAATGTTTTATGTGCATTCTCAAAGTGTCTACGCGGATGTATGCGTTGACTGGATAATCACGCGCAATAATGACTGTCGCTGCTGTAGAAGCACATCTCGGGAGACCAAGGCATATTCTCAGTGCTTGGGCTTGGATTGACTGGAGGACGCGCAAGTTTGTTCTTCAGATCCCGCAAAGCACGGGTAAGCTGCAGCGCATATAACCGAGGAACAGAAGAGTGTAGAGTTGGATCATTGCTCGTACCCATGCACCCAACGTTTTTCCAGCAAGAAACCTCAGTACGTGGGTGATCATGGTGAGTTTAGTTTTCATGTGGGCGGTGTGAGGGCTCCAAGAGAGGTCGCGATCAACTATGACTCCGTGGAACCGGTGGGTCTTCACGTAGTTGATCGTGTGTCCGTTGATTTTAATAACATATGGGCTCATAGCTTTATGCGTGAATGCTATAAGCGAGCATTTCTCTGATGACAGCTCCAGTCCCCGTTCTTCCAGGTACTTTGTCGCTATTGTAGCCGCTCTCTGAAGCCGGGCACGCAAATGAAGGTGTGTTACGCCTGACGCCCAGATGCAGATGTCATCTGCATATATTGATAGATGGACAGATTCTGGAAGTGCGTCAACCAGGCTGAGTAGCGCTAGATTGAAAAGTGTGGGGCTAAGAACACCGCCTTGAGGCACACCACGATGGTTACAATGGTGTGTTGTTGTGCCATTCTCCGTCTGTACAAAGAAAGTTCTGCTTTTCAGATAGCTGTGGATCTATTGGTAAACCCGACCCCCTAATCCAACATTTTCCATGACAACCAGAATGGCTTCATGCGATACGTTATCGTATGCACCTTTCACGTCCAAGAACAACACCACAGATAAATGTTTCAGTCTTTTTTTATGCTTAACAGATGAGACCAGGTCTATAACGTTGTAAATTGCGGACCGCCCACGCCGAAAGCCCGTCATAGTAAGAGGGTATACCTCGTGGTGCTCCAAGTACCACTCTAGGCGAAGCAAAATCATCCTCTCCATCACTTTCCCGAAACAGCTGGTAAGCGCAATGGGGCAATAAGAGGTCAAGTGCAGAGGAGATTTACCTGGGTTAAGCACAGGGACGAGGCGACTGGATTTCCATGAATGAGGGATAAATCCGCTGTTCCACGAGCCCTTGTACACGCATAGAAGGGCCCGTCGAGCTACTTCTCCGAGTTTGCAAAGAGCCATGTACGTGATCCTATCCGGACCAGGCGATGAAGATCGTTTGCATGCCGTCAAGGCCGCTTGTAGTTCCTCTAGAGAGAAAAAAGTGTCCCTTCTTGAATCTCTAGAAACTGTAGCGTTTTCTAGGTGGCACGTGGTGCACGCGGACGCATGACCGGCCACTTTCATGCAGACATCTTCGGCTACTTCAATTTCGGTGCCGCCTTGGTGAAGAGAAAGACACTTGAAGGGGCTATGTTGATGTGGTGATGTTCGTAGGCCACAGACAATCCTCCATGTCTGCGTCAAAGGCTTGTGTGGATCCAAAGATTTGCACAGATATTTCCAGCGAAAGGATTGAAGTGAAATGATTCGCCGCTGAATTTATTTCTGTAGACGCCTTGCCTCCCTCAAGTCGTGAATGGACTTAGTGCGCCTATATCTTCTTTCTGCGCGACGACAGATCGCTCTGAGCCGTTCCGATTCCGCTTGATGGTGACAATATTCTGAAGTATGTTGAATATGATAGGTCGCTTCTTGAGTAGCACCTCTAATCATATCCTCGAGGGTGTCAAGAAGAGGCGTTTTATTTTCTTGACACCTTTTTTTTTCGTCAGTGACCTGAACTTTGTCCAGTCGACGCGAGTCGAAGTGTCGTAGTTTGGCGATTTTTCCAGGCCCTTGATCTTCAAATAAGCTGGTATGTGGTCGCTTCCATGGGTTTCATAGTCTGCGAACCACTTGACCTTTCCATTTAGGCTTCGTGACACAAATGTCAAATTAAGGCAGCTGCTGTATGTCGTTCCCCGTAGAAACGTTAGGCTTCTGTCGTTTACACGAAGCAGCTGCTGCTCCAGAGCAAAGGAGAATACTTGCCTTCCACGACTGTCTGTCTTTTGACTTCCCCATAGTGTGTGGTGAGCGTTAAAATCTCCGGTGATGATTCATGGTCTAGGTGTGGCTGTTAACAGTGCACGTAGTCTTTCAGGTTAAAAACGGTTTGAAGTTGACATATATGCGCCTACAAGCGTGAAATTGAGGTCTCTACGTTTAACTATCCAGCAGACATACTGGCTGTCATCGTGAGGTGCTACACGGTGCTCGATATAGGTAAGGTCGCATCTGATATATACAATGACCATACTCTGTTCGTTGCAGATAGCGGACTTGAAGGCTTCGTACCTGGATAGTCGTATTGCATTGTGTAGCCTTGGCTCACAGATAACAATACATGGAAACTGGTTTTTAAACACAAATTGTCGGATATCAGAAATGCGGGGCTTGAGGCCTCAGACATTCCACTGAAATATCGAAGCTCCTTTGACCTCTTTACGAAAGGCTTGCAGAGGTGGAGCCATGGAGCCTTTCCAGACTTGATAGCACCGGCTTCAGCGCATCCACTAACTGAAGTGCACTCTTTGCGGCTGAACTGTCTATGCTAGTGAGGAGCATACGAATGGTATTCATAAGGGCCTTTACCATGGCTATGATTTCTTTGTCGCGACTATCACCGCATTCTCGTTCCAAAGTGCTTGTAGACGAGCGATGCGGTGGCTCAAACGGTGGGTCTAATCGTTGGCAGCGCTGGCCATGCTTCAGGCGAGCCGGTGATGCTCTTGTCTTGCTTGGAGGGTTTATTGTCGGCGTGTCTGGACGCTTGAGGTGGTATGCGAGCGGTTATTTGGTGAGGTTCAATTCTTGCTTCAGCACTGGGTCTCCTCAGGGGCCTCCGGCGACGAGACCGCCGGCGTCGTACTTGGGCAGCGGCCTCCCTGTGAGTTGAGCCATCCCGGACCATTTGCCTTAACACTTCCATTTCCTTTTTCATTATTGGGCAATCTTTCGACGATGCTTCGTGAGGGCCATGACAGTTTCGACATTTTCGAAGTTCTGCCTGGCAAGCGTCTGCGCTATGTGATTCTGAGCATAGTGAGCACACAGCCAGGTTTGTACAAACAGCACTGACATGTCCTAATCTATAACATTTCCGGCTTTGAAGGGGCTTCGGTACAAAGGGTCGCACTGTGTGTCAAAAATGGCCGACCTTGACTTGCGATGGAAGGCTGTCACACTTGATCACGAGCTTCACGCAGCATGATTTGCCAAGGTGACGAGCTTGCAGTATAGTAAGTTCTGCAGACACCGGTTTGATGGGAGCAGCAAAGTCACTTTCGCTGATGGAAATGTCGACGTCGTAAATGACGCCTGCCGTAGAGTCGCGGCCATCAGGTATATATGATCGAAAATTGATGTTATCCAACATGTTGACATTGCTCAGCACTTCCAATATGCTTCGTTGAGTGACGTCTACGGCGAGAATATTCTTACGGCCATCGATCCGCACGTCCGCGATCTCTCCCTGGGCGAGTTCCTCAAGAAACCTAGACGTGACTTGACGATTGAGCCGGTTGAGACTATGAGCCGCATCAACCGGCACAAACAGAATTGTGTATATCGTGGGCTCTCGCGTCGTCGTCGCATTCTTACTTGTTGTTGGAGACGGCATCACTAGTCTTCGTTTTCGCTGCCGCTTTGTCACAGGCACGAAGTCGCCTTCATCGGAGCTTTCGTCGCTGGCCGTAGAGTAAATCAGCGTGTCCTCGCTGTCGGCATCACTCGGGTGGCCCGTACGCTTTCTCGTGGTAGCTGCGGACGACGTCGATGGTTGCGGTGGAAGCCAAGGCGAATCCACGTCCATCGCCGCAGTCACTGGAACGGTGTCTTCCACAGAGTCGCAGAAAAACTTTGAAAAATTACAGATAGTGACAGCAGTTTTCTACGCCAGAATCACTTCGTCGTCGTCCTCCGACGGAGTCTCAATTTTTATGAAAGGGAACACGGCAACCCATGTCCTGCGTGCTCCGGCAGCTGCTGGCAGCGCATTCAAGTGGGTAGCTAGAGCAAACACAGTCTCCTTTCGCGTCATCTAGCGGCAAGCAAAACGACCATTCGTTGCTGATACAGAACGGCAAGATTGCAGCACCTCCCTCTACAAGGCGATTACCGGCTCTCGCGTAATCACCTTGAAGGGGGAGAGGGTCATAATCTTGCCGCTGGTTCCATATAAGGTTTCTGTTACAAAGAAGCACAGTGGGCTTGGCGAGTTATCGCTTTCGAAACCTCAGGCCCTGAAACAGCGATGAACTCAGCATTCCTTGGATCATATAATGAAGGGGCTCGTGTTTCATCTGCAGCATATTATATAAGGTGGGCTGCGCAAACAAGCACGCATATCCGCTTCCATGTATTGGGACAGAATTGCATTTGTCGCCATCACAAAATTACATGGTAGACAGAACCCCAAGTCTTCAACTTCTCTATATATTCTTACTACTCATGTGGGTCGCTTCATACTTTATTTCCGCTCACGTTGAAAGCGGGAAAACCAGGAACTGTGCGAATAACCTGAGTTACATGCAAACTTTACTGATTGCATGAATCAATCCTCTTCCTAAAACACTACCGATCATTAACACGAACAATCTATAATCATACACATATCAGCATATAAACTATCAAGAACACTGGCTCGAATACAGCGAGTACAGCTTCCCAAAGGCACGCGTCTTTTGCCTGCGCTGTGGCCTTCATATATGAGAAACTTAATTTAGGCAGTGGTGTACGCGCGTCTTCAAGGTATTGTAATGCTACAGCAGCCGCTCTACAGTGAAGGGACCAGCCGAACGACGGCGTTGCGCAGGTACTTGAAGCATGCCTTGCATTCCCACTTTCTTGCGTGGCTTGTCTGCTTGTGCAAAAAGTGCGAAGTGCCCGCAATAATTGAAGTTCTGGTGGCAAAAAGTGAGTTAATACAAAGGCCACGCCATGAAAGCATGCGCCGTATAAAACTATTAGGTCCGCCACATTTGGCAAGAAAGGGCCGCCGTCCAATAATTGCGTTCAGCATTCAGACAAATGTATCGCGGCAAGCCCACGCGGCAGCGGTGAGTAATGATGACGCCGTTGAGAGGCGAAATAAGGGAGCAAGAGCCGATGCATATCAAATATATGCACAGAAATAACCGCGGAAAAATTTCTCGTGTCTTCTTTCCATCGCGGTTGTATTAGGCACTCTCATTTTCGCTATAAGCGCGCGCAAAATAAAGCCGTCAACCGCACGTTATGAAAGCGTGCAGTAGTACCGATGCACTGATGCACGCCAGAAACTGCAGGCGCGTTCGCGAGGGTGCATCTTTTCGAGTTCATTACGTGCCGCTGTGGTTGTACAAACGTTTGTTCGCAAAGGTCATAATAAAATAGTCCTAGACACGATGGTAAAGATTGAGATAAAATGCTTGGCTTTTTTGTATACCCCATTATTTTGCTAAAAGAACAGTTAAAAGAGTGCATAAATACTAATTGGCGCCAGTGCTGCGTTTGACATGGCAACCTTTTTATGAAGCGCTATCAGCGCATATACGTCTTACATTACTGCGCAGTGTGCGTCCACATAAGTTAGTCAGGCGCAGCACGATGCCATTACACTGGACATCTTTGAAGACTTCGCATACAGTTTGAACTGATTTTTATGTTGACAGGCAGTAGTGGGAGTACTTCTGATTTGTACAACATGCTCGGTCCCACCAACAAAAGGCCCAGCGTTGCCATGTTTTTCGAATAAGCGTTGCATGGCACAACCATGCAGAGAGCAGGAGCTAAGCTAGGAAAACGCGACACTGCTTGCAGATGACGCCGGGTTAAACTTTCAAGCAAGGCGCTGCGCAAAGCAAACATGGATGAGTGGTGGGACGCTACCGGTGTCTTCATGCTTGTGGAGACGCGCCATAGACGCCACCGGGAGCGGCCGCGTTTCGCAAGCGCTCCGGCAAAACTCCTGTTTCTCACTGTTTAAGTCATTCAATATCAACTGGAACAAATGTGAAGCTTTCCACGGAATCAACCACATCATCTGAAGTGATTTCAAGTGAGTACCTGGCAGTTCGCATCCACGAAGATCGAATTTTCGGCAGAGTTCGACTACCTCGGTGGGCCTACCGGCTAGGCCTACCAGCTAGGCCTACCGACTAGGCCTACCAACATGGTCATCCACGAAACAGAGGGAGAGGAGCTTCCCTCCGTCGAAGCTCTCGACGATGATGATGGCAGCTGACGTCAAGTGTATGTCAGGGCCAGAAAGCCCGCTTCATCCCCGAAGAAATCGACGCCTGATATCAAAATTTCGCAAGAAGAGTCACAGAAAGCTCTCCCATCGACTCGTCGCACTGCCCCTAGACCCCATCCACTTCTAGCGGAGGACTACAAAATAGTTCTGCGAATACGTGGAGGCCTCAGCTGTGCTGAAACTCTAATTCCGAAGCTCATCGATTCTGTCCTAAAAGCGGCAGCGCTCACAAGCTCTCTACATGACCAATACCGCATCAACTCTGTAAGCAACATTCTGCTCATAAGCACACCGGACTCGGCACGCACCGAAGCATACCACCGTATCAAATCCATCAAGATGGGCGAGCGCAGCCTTTAAGTGGTCCCCCCCATTACCGATCCATCGAATACCTGCCGAGGAGTCATCCGTAATATTCCTTTGGAACACACATCTGAAATCATCTTGTCAAGTCTATTGTACTATGACAGACTAGGCCTCATCCTAACTGGACGTCGCATGGATTCCACAACGTCCATCTTGGTCACCTTCAGAGGTACGCGCGTGCCTTTCTACATAAGTTATCAGGGTGGCATCACCAGATGCGTACCCTATCGTCTTAAGACGGAAGCCTGTAATCTCTGCCGCAAGCTTGGCCACAGACCAGACGTATGCCCAGGCGCCCCTCAGCCTTTACGTCCAATGTGTGGCATTCGGAACCCACTCCTTGATCACGAATGTGAACCAAAGTTTTTGGTGTGCAAAAGCCCACCGGCTCGCCCCAGTGCCCACAGTTCTACAAGCCCAAACCAGAGCACGCACCCTCAACTTTCCAGCAAGATGCAGCTCCATTCCTCGACCCAAGCCCATCTTTCAAGAACGCCCCTAGAGGACGCTCACCCAGTATTACAAGACGGCAAAGCCGAAAAAGTCGCAGCCGCAGCCGAAGCCGCAACAAAAGCATTCAAGACCCCAGCCCTCAGACTGGCCCTGGACACGAGGTGAGCTGGGATGATGTAGCCTCCCTGAAAGCTCCATTCAAAAGCAGCTCAAACTATTGCAGGATGAGATGGCTATATTCAGGGCAGAAAATGCAAAACTACGCCTAGAGCTTCAGTCCTTCAAAACAATTATCTACCTCCACACAACTCCCCGCCTCATCTTTCACCCCTACACCTATCTCACCAGCACCAGCTCCTCTCTCAACCATCCCTATAGCTATGCACCTGCTCAACCACCTGCGCAAATACGAAAAGTCTTGACTCCCACATGGTCATTCGATGAGCGAGTAGAACAAGTCGAAGCGAAACAAGAGAAGGTTGACAAAGAGAAAGAAAAAGTAACCAAACTTGAGGAAAAACTAGACAATTTTATTACCTTCTCCACAGCTTCCTTGCAGAAGCTACATGAGTCCGTGGCCTCGATACAACAAGCCATGTTACCGATGCAACAAACCCTAGATAGAGTTACGCAGTGGATCGACACGGTCCACGCTAACCATCCAGAGCTTGCCCAACCTAGGCAAAATCAACTTAGCGAAAATGGCTGCTCGTAACCGCACTGAACTTTGCGTATGGCAATGGAACTGCAGGGGGTTTCGCCGAAAAAAGGCAAACCTCCTGCAGTACATCAAACCACAAACTACTCCTCTCCGAATCATTGCGTTACAAGAAACCAATGGTGTAGTGCAGCTGCCAGGTTATAGAACGCATCAAAACCTGGCTGATACTAAACCAAACACTGCTGTCTTAACTCAGAAGTACCTTACAGTTACCTATTCGAAATTTGCTGACATCGGCATTGAGCACGACTTTCTCCAAATACTACCTCATAAACTTAACTCACCATTCTTATACATTCTCGACGTATATAGTAGACCGCAAGAGCAAAGGCACCGCTTCGATTCCCTATTTGCCCGAGCTACATCCTCGGCAGGCAAACACACCCTCCTCATAGTGGGGGATTTCAACGCCTCCCACCCAGCGTGGGGTTACACCGCATCTACACCGAAAGGTAGAGCCCTCTTGTCCCATATTCAGGCACATCGTTTACACTGCACAACGACCCGGAGGAGCCTACTCGTTTGGGGAACAGTGTGAACAAAGATACATCCCCCGATCTTACCCTCACTCACAATGCCCCCACAATGATTTGGACTAACACCCAAACTAATCTCGGCAGTGATCATTACATTATTAGCATTACTTTACAACTAAATCACAGACCCATTGCACCTAAACCACTGATGCTCACAGAATGGGACAAATTTAGAGAGACCCGCAACAGCACCGCTCCCTCACGTATTGCAGACCTTACCGAGTGGACTCAACAGCTTCAAAAAGATGTTGAAATTCACACGAAAACTCTTCCCCCCGACACCCCGATAACTACTCTCGACTCCAAGCTTCTCCATATGTGGGAAGCAAAACAGTCACTTCTGCGACGGTGAAAACACCAGCGCCACAACAGGAAACTCCGCATTAGGATAGCGAAGCTAGACCAACAAATCGAGCGATACATGACTCAATTGGCGGTACAACAATGGGGTCAGCTTTGTGAAGGAATGCATGACCACCTCAGTGATAAACGAACGTGTCAACTTCTTAGACATCTGCTAGACCCCAGAACTTCTCACGCACGACACTCTCATGCTATCACTAAACTGTTACACAAGCACAGTGACCATTTAGGACAGCTCTTCGATAACCTCCGCACGCTGCATTTACCTCAATTACGTAAGGATTCTATACCATATTACACAGGGAAACCTAATGAGTCAATATATTAGTCATTAGTCGCCCTCGCAACACTCCGTACCACATCGGCTTCAGGCCCAGACCGCGTTAACACCCTACCACCTTCATGGAAAGATGCTAGAGTCATATTTATACCGAAACTGAACAAAGCTCCTTTAGTAGAAAATCTGAGGCCCATTTCCTTAACATCGTGTCTAAGAAAGACTATGGAGCATGTTGTGCTTGCATGCCTCCAGAGACACGTAGAGGATAATGGACTACTGCCTCCAGAAATGATTAGTTTTAGGCCCTCACTTTCCGTGCAAGATGTGATGCTTCGCCTTCAACACGACATCATAACTCCTAACCAGAGCGAGGATACTCGGGCAATCCTTGGTCTAGACATACATGGAGCATTCAATAACGTAGCCCACTTAGCTATATATGCTGGCCTCAACTGCATTTGTTGTGGCGCTAAAATCTACCTTTACATCAAAAGCTTCCTCACAGACCACACAGCTACACTAACATTAGGACCAGAACATTCCCCACCCTATACACAAGGCAGCTTCGGAACACCTCAAGGGTCAGTGCTCTCTCCAATCCTTTTTAACCTGGCTATGCTACCTATACCTAATGCTCTTCAACGTATCCCTGACTTGAACTTCTTCATCTATGCCGATGATATCACCTTATGGGTGAAAGGAAGCTCAGATGGACACATTCAAGACACCCTACAAACAGCTGTAGATACAATAGCAGCACTAACATCTCAGATGAATCTCTATTGTACCCCAACTAAATCAGAGTTACTCCTTCTACCAACTCATCGTCGGAACAAACACGTTCCAATGATCGAAGTTCACATAAATGGGTACCTCATTCCTACAGTATCACGCATTCGTGTGCTAGGTTTATTTATCCAAAACAACCGACTTAATACGTACACACTCGCAGCTTTACGCAATACAATTGAAAACACCCTAAGAATGATAGGAAGAATCTCAAGGAAAAATGAAGGGCTCCGAGAGTCAGAGTTACTTCGTGTAATACAAGCTTTTGTGATTAGTAAACCACATATACCCTTCCTCACCTTCACCTTAAATTAGCAGAGGAGGAATCGGTCAGCACCCTCCTCCGCAGAGTTAACAAATACGCGCTAGGCTTCGGAATCAATACCTCTAACGCACTACTCCACCAGACAGGAGTCATAAATACCCTAAGTGAAATCCGTGAAGCCCATTTAACAGCTCAATACGCAAGGCTCACGACCGCTAGCGCAGGTCACCACATTTTATCGTCTACCCGAATTAACTTCACCTCACTCACCAAAGCTAAATACAACATTCCCCAAAACATACACAAACAATTACTCATGCCGCCAAATCCTAAAAACATGCATACAACATATCATACTAAGTGCCGAATCCAAAGAGCAAAAGCTCTTCAGAAAAAAATTGCATGGAGCCAAAGACGTGCTCTATGTCGATGCGGCAGAATACCCATCATCCTCATCCTATGCCCTCTCTGCTGTCGACTATAACGGCAAGGTGCTCACAACGGCATCCATCACTGTCAAGTCTAGGAGAAGGCAGAGGAGGCTGCCATCGCTTTAGGTCTATCCATCCCCAATATAACTATGATTGTAAGTGACTACAAAACTGCCATACGCAACTTCAGCGCATGTCGCATCTCATCAACTGCCCTTTCAATTCTTAAGAAACATCCTCCCACGCAAGACGTTGCTCTCATATGGACGCACGCACATGCGCGGTTGAGTGGCAATGAGGTGGCTCATACCTGGGCTCGAGGAATGACCGGCCGAGCGCAGGCCTCTGATGGCGCCTTAGACCACGTGGCCTTTTTCAGTGCGAGAGATTGTCTTTTGACCTTCCACAGTATAACAAATCACTACAGCCTACAGCGCACTATATACCCCCGCTTACATCATGGAGCTTCGCGCTACCATGAAGTACTATGGCGCCAGTTACAGACCCGTACGTTTCCTACCCCATCTTTTCGCCATCCTATACACCCTGCGATATACCCCTCCCCTTTGTGCATTTTCTGTCAAAAAAGAGCTAACCTAGACCATATCATGTGGAGGTGTACTCGAAACCCACCACCCAATTCTCTACACATTAATAGTAAAGAGCAGTGGGAGGCTGCTATGTGCAGCTCGGCGCCCGAGGTCCAGGACCAGATCTCGGATTGGGCCAAGAGGGTAGCGGAGACCTACGTTGGGTAGGCTCTTCTGACACTCCACCACTGCACCTTTCCCTCTTGGGATGAATAAAGTTTTTCTCCTCCTCCTCCTCCATGCTGGTCAGTTGTTAGCGCTTGCAGCGCGTGCTGATATGCCGGAGTTATGGGCTGCACGCAAGTCACCCTAGCAAAGAAAACACAAAAGTACAGCAGCCTTTTCCGGCAAGCTGCCATGGGTACAACGCGGAAGGAGTAAAGAACGGCGGGGGTCGGCGGCGTGCTTATTTCAAAGCAGTACTGTCTCCTACTGCTTCTCACAAGGTAGTCGCAAAAATCGCACAAATACGTGGTACAAAAGGGGCCTTCTTCACTTTATCCCCAACCGCCAACAGCGGAACACTTTGGCGCCTAGAGGTCCTTTGTTTTATTATCGTTGACTACAGAGCAGAACAGACCTGAGAAGCACGTTCTTGGCATGTGCCGGAAGTGGTCACTCGCCCCTCTTGTTTCCTTTACTTTTCTTTTTCTTTTAAATGCGAAGCATTTCTTGGCGAACTTCGGTGACGTTGAGCGTATCTATCTATCTATCTATCCATCTATCCATCTATCCATCTATCTATCTATCTATCTATCTATCTATCTATCTATCTATATATATATACATATATATCTATCTATCTGCCTATGCTGTTTAGCTCTCCTGGCCGTTTGGATGACTGTAACAATACCAAACTTGGTATGATATAACATGACTACATTACAAACATAACTGACTAGTCATAACTTGAAAATCATGACATGTATGTCATAAGTGTCATGATTTACGCGTCATGGTCCTGCTGCTCTTCCGGTGGTTTGATTCACATGATATGTTGCAAATCTGTTATGGTATGACATGACTGCATGGCCAACACAAACAACAGACCCCATCATCAAAATCATGACATGCGAGTCATGTAACAACCTGACTACATGCCACACTCATGATGTGCTCGTGGCCATTTCGCTAGCTTTGTATATACTGAGTTCAGTATTACGGGACGTGAATGTACGATGAAGGTATGGGACTGGTTCAAACATGATAATTATGAGATGTGTGACATGTAACAACATCATCACATGCCACGCTCATGATGCAATCGTGGCCGTTTCGCTAGCTTCACGTATACCAAATATGGTGTTGCATGACGTGAATAGACGACAAAAGTAAATGACACGTCCTAACATGATAATCATGACATGCGTGTCATGTAAAACTGAACTACATGCTACGCTCATAGCGCACTCGCGGCCGTTTCGCTAGCTCCACATATACAAAATTTTTTATCAGGTGACGTGAATAGATTACGAAGGTAAACGACACGCCCAAACGTGATAATCATCACACGGAAGTCATATACGGCATACTTTACCACCACCTTGTAACGTTGCGCTGATTTTAAAGTGACATATCAACCTTTCTCATTCGTGCTTCGCATATCATCGATTCCCACTGCACGTGGGATCTGCCAATTTTTCGTGCAGACACACCAATGACGGCAGATTCACGTGTCTTTGTATAATGGCGCGAGATATGATAGCCATCAACTGTTGCACGAAAGGAAGATCAGACTACTGTTTCAGACGTCTGCGGCACTGCGGCTTGCAAAGAAAGTCGTGACGGTTGTCACAAAACGAGCGCTCAAAAAGGGCGCGCCGCAAAATTCTCGCGACGAAGCGCCGGAAAAATGCCTCGAGGTCAACAATAAAAAAACGAAAACAAGCATCCAAAGACTCCCCGGGCGCGCGTCCTTCTCCCCTCGGAAGCGTTGGTTTGCCGACGAACCTCCTCTCATCGGCGGCCGAGCAAGCCCTGGAAATTTCTAGATGGAAAGAGGCATGGTGATGCCGGGTTGTGTCACCCGTCGCGGACGGCCGTCGAACCGTCTCGCGCTTTCCCCCAGCATTCGCTGCGCATCGCACCAACGAAATGATGAGAATTTTCTGGAATCTCGCGCGGAAGGTATTTAATCGAGCAGCAGAGATGGGAGATCAGGAAAAGAAGGAAGTTAGCGCCAGTGTGCGTGAGATTATTCCGCCGCGTCTGTCGGTGAAGGTTTTGTCCTTAGTGACAAAGCAGGAGAAGAAAGTATGCGCCAGAGTGCGTAGGGTGTTCCGCCTTGTGGGCGAAGCCTTTTGTCTCCCGTGACAAAGGAGGAGAAGAAGAGGATTTCCACCTGAGGAGTGAAGACTCGCGCTACAGGCAAGAATGTGTGTCTAACGCTATCGAGCGAAGACGCGTGGCAACAGCTGCGTGTGTGAAGCCGACGTGTTTCCGGCGAAGAAGTTTCGAGCCTGGAGAGCGGCCAATTGAAGACGCGAGGTTTTCTGAAAGAGAAACTTCGGAGGCAGCGGAGCGACAATACTGGACTTTGAATGAGTGATTCTCGGAAGAGTATCATTGAGACTTTAGTTCGAAAAACTTTGGACTGAATAAGTTTTCTAACTCTTGAGTCTTTAAGTGTCTTGGTTGTTCGATGCATGCGACCGCATTGTAGTGCGTATTGTTGTCTGTGTCCGTTGTTTCGAGTGTGGCTGATTGTACTGTGTAGTACGTTGTTCGATTGGTGACATATTGTATTCAAATATTGTTGAGTGTGCACACTTGTGTATCGTTTTGATCTGCCATAATTGAGAATATAATTTTGTTTTGTTTATCAACTCTCGGCTCTGACTTGTTCTTTGGGCCACAGCCGGCGTCCGCTGGCGCGCCAAATAGGACCACTTCTAAATTGTCCACGCTTTCGTGGTGCCGTTCGGGGGGGGGGTCGATATTCCGGCCCTTGGAATTAGCCCGGCGATCGCCTCCCAAATTAATGGGACCTGTGACAACGGTACGCATAAAGGCTGCCCTTAAACCTAAGCTTATCCAATCTCTCTTAAGTAGTTTAGAATGCCAAGAGTAAACGCTCTTTAGGCAGCTTTGCAGAAAAGGTAACTGTGGACGTTCTAGGTTTTTCCAGCTTTTGAGAACATAATACGGGGAAAGTGCAGGAAAAAAATGTTTTTAATTATGAAAAAGTATTTAAAAAATGTTACCACATGGCCTGTTTTTACTCAATCTTCTACACCGCAGAATATAGACGAGACTTCAAAACATAGTATTACTTCTCATTTAAAGGCTCTATTGAAACGGGCTACGTGTTTTTGAGAAGAAACATCTTCAAAAACAAGTACGAAATTGCTTGTGCGCTGGCCTGATATCCACAGTGTATCGTTTCAGAAATAGTCGGAATTATTTAAAACTTGAAAATTTGTTCAAGGTTCTCCTGAAATACTGATGCAGGAATATAGGAAGAACTGGGGGTATGAAACGGAGCTTGAGGGATCCAGAAAAAAAATCATCACATGTAAGTGTCGCTTTTGTGGATGGCTAGTATGAAAGGTGTAGGACATGTTTGTGTACTTTTTGATCTCTCACAAGCTCAAGAAATCGCATAGAAGTAATGGAGGGGAATTGTTAGCCCCTTTCTACCTTTAGCGAGCAAAGCAAGTGAGACACTTCTAGGTGAAGTTGCATCATCTTTAGGCTGCATTTATTCATACACAATGTATACTACTATTGCCGCTCAAAGAAGTCTGTAATGACGATTCTATTAAACTATCTTATGGTTGGTCTGAAATTACCATCCTCTGATGTGGTGCTCCCTGCCTTCTATTTTAAGCTGTGAAATCTCCAATGATAAACTCATAAAGCCGAACATGAACCTGATCTCGGTTTTCATTACAAATATTTACCTCAGTAATTTCTTCACCGATAGCTTTTTCTTTGCTACGAATTACGTGCAAAACAAGAATTTATCACTGCAGCTCGTCACCGTGTTCCCGCATAAAAATCAACAATATGCTCTCTAGGTGGTTGGAGTAGTGTTGATGTTACCAGAGGTGAAGTTTGCGTGGCAGACATTGCCGTCAATGGCTCTATTTTGGCAATTATTTTCATGCATAATGTCTCGACGTGCATAACTTAAGCTTGTCCCTTGTTGAAAACCTGAAAGTATAACCGCTGCTTTCCCTATGAACCATCCTCCCACCTGACGGAAACGCGATGTTTGTACAGCATCTGTGAGGAAACCTTCTTCACATCTTCCGTTACACTCTCCCTTTCGGAGAACGTTACGCTTTTTGGCCGAAGAGCGTTATAATAGTAGCACGGTCAGCGTACCTTATGATATATTACACGATAGCGAAATAAAAATTAGGCAAGGTACACATAACCATGCACGCCACGTATAGTCTGTTGTCAAAGGACATGAGCCGAACAGCTTACTCTAAATTTCTTTCTGTGGTGAGGACCCAACATACGCTATTTTTTTTTCTGCGACATCAGCAAATTCTTACGCCCGCATTAACAGGTACAGCCTGGCATAGATATCGATATCTTTTTTGATACGTGGCGGCATTAAAAGATTAAGCAGCACAAATTCAGAGGCATGACCAGTACGTCTTAACGCAACACCATAGTTATCACTGCTATACCAACAAAGCAACGCTTCGCAGCCCGATGAGATATTGACTAGTTTGGGAACCAGAAAGGCCGACACCCACCAACGTACACAGCTACTCCCGTCGCAGTTCCCGTCGGATTTCGAGCGAACGACTTCAGTCAGCGTCAACCAGCGCGACGCCTCAACAACTTCCGTTGACACATCTTGCTTGACAAGGGGTACCGGCGCACCCACTTATCACCCTCGCCGAACCACGACGACGAGAAAGACAGCCGTAAGCGATCGATTCCGCAATTTCTTGCGCACGCCGCCGCGAACCCCCCCCCCCCCCCTGTAGGTCCGGCTGGCTTGCAAACACACGCACCCAATGAAGAGACCGTAATCACTGCCTACATGCTGGTCTCCGAAAAAAAGAAAAAAAAAACAATAGCAGAAGGGCTGCCAAGCAAATGGGGAAGCATGTGCGGGACTCTTTTTTTTCCCCTTTAATGTCCACATTGACCCATCACGGCCCTTTAAAACATTTCAGTTGGGTTTTCTGCACTTTTTATGCTGTTGTACATGCGTTCTTCTCATATCCAATGGTTCCATTGCTTATGCGAGTGTAGTGGTTATGTTGCAGCCGAGAGGTACGAGCTGCGGTTTTAATATGCGTGACAGCATATTCACCGTTATGCGGCCGACCCTTTGCAATTTCGGGAAACACGAACTGGAAGGAAAGCCACGTTCGCGAGCTGCGCACAGTAGCCGGGCCGTGTATATAAACCATGGCCGGGTGTATAAGCTCGTGGCCGCGTATATAAACAAAGATGGATGGAGGAATCGCTGCATGAAAAACTTTATTGGGATCCTGAAGGATTCCACCACCGTTTTATAGGAGTAGGCTTGCGGGCTATCCTGGGCCGGGAAGCCTATCCTCATTGTTGCATCCTGGGCCTTCTGAAAAGTCTTGAGCTGTTCAGAAGTTGGCATGAGACGCGACACTTGGCACGAGACGGGAGCATGCTCAGTGGGAGTGTCGATGGTGCCAAGCACGCCGGATTCGCGACTAGATGCGGCTAGATCCACCAATAAGCACGGCTTTTGCGTGTTCTTTTTCACGTATGTGCTTGTATGTTTCTTAAGCGTGATTCTGTAATTTTTATAATTGTATGTATGGAGAGGCTCGGCCAGATTGGAGGCGACGGCTAATCCTCTTCTCTAGTACACTATAGCAGTCATCGCAAGGTAGTGAGCAAGCAGAAAAATGCGCGAGGAGGCATACTGACGAACACACTCGCGCTTATAACAGTTCCTAAGTAAAGAAGAGCGTTTAATTACAGGAAAGCTAACAAAACAAAAGCATTCACGGGAAGAAAATGTTCTCACATAATATAAAAGTTCGCCAAAATTTCACAGCCGAGCAATAGGCACTTGCCAATTGTCTGTACTTGCGGCGTTGAAGCGCTACTGGCATGGAACACCCAATATCTTACCGGTTTCTGTAACATAATAGCCACCGCAACACGTGCTGATATGTGATGTGTGATATGTGATATGCATCGTGTGACGTCAGCACCAGGTTGCTATAAAAGATGAGTGCGTAGGAAATAAAGGCTAGTGTTTTTCCACGGTATCAAGTGTGCTGTTCTTACGTCAGCTGCTCTCCGCGAGTTGGCTATGACAGTGGCGACGACGATGGGATAGAAGTGTGATCTGCTGGTGCCGCCTGGAACTTCCCTGTAAGGCTGTGTTCTCTACCGTGTGTAGATTGCCTGGTGTCGGCAAGCTTGAGCCGTTCGACGTGGGAACAACCAGCTGGGATGAGTATCAAGAGCGGGTAGAACAATTTTTTATAGCCAACGACGTCGAAGATGAAAAAAAGCGAGCAGTACTTCTCACCTGTTTAGGACCGGCCACGTATTCATTACTGCGGAACCTGCTGTCACCGTCGAAGCCGTGAGAAACAAGCCTGTCCACGATCCTTGACGTACTGAAGAAGCATTTTTCGCCGAGACCATCGGAAGTGGTTGCAACGTTCAAGTTTAATTCACGAATACGTTATTCTCGTGAAACGGCTGGGGATTTCTTCGCTAGCCTGAACAAACTTGCTGACGATTGTGCTTTCGGCTCGTTTCGAGACAGAATGCTTCGTGACCGCATCGTGGCAGGCATCAACGACGAGACAATGCAGCGACGACTGTTGGAGTCACCAGATTTGACCCTGGATACCGCAAAGAAGACAGTTATCGCGATGGAAGCGGCGAACAAAGATTCTCGCGCGCTGTCAACAGCCATGCCAATGACTGTTGCGCCGACGAATGCCGTGTCACGTGATAAAGGAAAGCAGAAGCATAAACCAGTTTCATGTTTCCGCTGCGGAGGCGAGCATCTGGCGACGCAGTGTCGACATGCAAGTAGCGTCTGTCACAAGTGTCGAAGCAAGGGGCACCTGGCGCGAGTATGCAAGGGTAAGGCAGTTACAGTTACGAGCGCAGGTGGTTCAGCGTTTTTGTCCCGGAAGCATCAGTCAATCCATACCGTAGACGACGAAGAAAGCCGTTCTGAGACACCGGCACCGCAAGTCTACGAAATGTGGCAAGTGCGCGCACCGGATCACGACGGTAGCCCGTACCGGGTTGAGGTGTCCGTGAATGGAACTTCACTCAATATGGAAATTGACACGGGAGCAAGTGTGTCTGTCGGGTCGGAAGAGACCTTTCGCCGCATATTTCCGTCTTGTCGTCTGGAACCGTCACGCGTCATGCTGAAAGGTTACACCAGTGAGCTGTCCGCGGTGCAAGGCAGCCTGCCTGCGACTGTACGACTGGGAAACCATGAGTGCCGGGACGTGTTGTACGTCGTCCCAGGACGCTGCCCGTCCCTTATGGGGCGTGGCTGGATAAAAGGCCTCGGAATCAAGCTGCGCAGTGTGATGGACGTTAAGGCTATCACGTCGGTTGAGGGACTTATCGCTGAGTATGCGAGTGTTTTCGACGACGCCTTGGGAACATTCAAGGGAGTGTCCGCGAAAATAACCATTGAAGACAACGCGAAGCCGCGGTTCTTCAAGGCTTGCCCTGTTCCGTTCGCAATGATCGACCGCGTCAACGAGGAACTGATGCGCATGGAACGAGTTGGAGTGCTGCGTCCAGTTAAGACTTCGGAATGGGCTGCGCCTATTGTGCCTATATTGAAGCGGAGTGGTCAGATTCGGATATGTGGCGACTTCAAGGTCACTGTTAATCAGTGCCTGAAAAATACCCGATACCGCGCGTTGAAGACCTGTTTTGCCGTCTTAGCGGTGGCGAGAAGTTCAGCAAATTGGACTCGAAGAATGCGTATTTGCAAGTTGAACTGGACGAGGCATCCCGCAAGCTGGTGACAATCAACACACCAAAAGGACTGTACTAATACACGCGTTTGCCTTTTAGCGTCACATCTGCTCCTTCAATTTTCCAGCGGGAGATGGAAAACCTGCTACAAGGGCTCAGACACGTTGTGGTGTACTTCGACGATGTTCTTTTCACTGGACGCGACGACCAGGACCATCTAACAAACCTGGGCCTAGTCCTAAGCCGACTGAAGCAAGCAGGGCTAAAATTGAAGCTTGACAAGTGTACCTTCCTGGAACGACAAGTTGAATACCTGGGTCACGTTGTCACGGCTGCGGGGTTTCAACCCAACCTTGAAAAGGTAGAGGCTGTGCTGAAGGCGCCTAGACCCGAAGATGTCAAGACATTACGGAGTTATCTAGGTCTAGTCAACATCTACCGCAAGTTGCTGCCGGGGCTGTCTAGTGTGTTGCATCCCTTGAACGAGCTGCTCGCGGCCAAGGTGTCGTGGGAGTGGCGTGAGGATCATGAACGTGCTTTCCAAAGGAGCAAGGAGCTACTTGTTTCAGCAGCAGTGCTGGCGCATTATGACCCCAAGAAACCCGTGGTTCTCGTATGCGATGCGTCACCGTACGGCGTTGGCGCCGTTCCGGCCCATAGAGAAGACTCGGGGGCTGAACGACCAATCGCATTTGCATCACGAAGTCTCGCGCCAGCCGAGCGAAATTACAGTCACATCGGCAAGGAGGCTCTTGCGCTCATGTTTGGCGTAACCAAGTTCCGACAATACCTCTGGGGACGCGAGTTCGAGGCTATTACGGACCATAAACCATTACTGGGCTTGCTTTCTCCCGACAAGCGCGTGCCTGAGATGTGTTCACCGCGTATCATGCGTTGGGCTCTGATGCTTGGTGCGTATAACTACAAGCTCATGTACCGGCCGGGAGCAAGCATTGCCAACGCGGATGGTTTGAGTCGCCTACCACTACCAGGGTACGCTCAACCTGTGGAAAGGGCAGCGGAAGTTTTCATGCTGGAGGCTGCTTATCCTCGGGTGCTACGGTCGACTGTAGTCGCGGAAGCTACTTCCAAGGACCCAACCTTAGCGAAGCTACGAGAGGCCTTATGGTCTGGAGCTGAGCTACGTGACCCCGAGTTCAGGTTCTACGCAGATCGAAAACTTCAGATGAGCGTGCAAGAAGACTGTATACTTCTCGGATCGCGAGTGGTCATCCCAAGTGCATTACAGCAAGAATTGTTGCGACTCCTTCATGAGGGGCACCCTGGAATGACCAAGATGAAGGCTATCACCAGGAGTCTCGTCTGGTGGTCTTCGTTGGACGAGGACATTACCGCTGCAGTTCGCCAGTGTCAGATCTGCCAAGAACACCAGAGAGTTGCGCGGCCGGTAGCGATGACGCCATGGCCGTTTCCGGACAGACCATGGTCTCGCCTTCTTATTGACTTTGCCGGACCTTTGAAGAACCGCTACTTGCTGATCGTTATCGATGCATTTTCAAAGTGGATAGAGGCCGTTCCTATATCTACACCATCGGCAGAGGCAACTATCCCATGCCTGAGGGTTATGTTTGCTACTCACGGATTGCCAGACGTAGTGGTGTCCGACAAGGGACCAGCGTTCGTGAGCGAGGAATTCAAACTGTTCCTGCATCGAAATGGCATCAAACAAGTATTGACACCCCCATACCATCCAGCGTCAAACGGGGCTGCAGAACGGGCAGTTCAGTGCATCAAGTCAAAGCTAAAGAAATCGGCTGGAGGGAATTTTCATGCCAACTTGCCCATATTCTTTTCAATTACAGGATAACTCCCCACGAAACTACCGGGTGCTCACCAGCGGAGCTGATCATGGGCCGTAAGTTAAAAACTGCTCTAACGTTGTTGCATCCAGACATGAAAGCTGAAACAGCTCAAGCAGAAGATTGTCCATGATGGTGGAGCTCGAACCACACCACCCGCAAGACCCGGAGACTACATCTACGCACGGAATTTCCGTTCGGGATCAACCTGGATGCCCGCAAGAGTGACTGACAGAGCCATCGATAACATCGCTGATGTCGTTTTGTCAGACGGTAGGTGTTGGCGGCGCCATCAAGAACACCTGCGGCCGAACTTCGCCCCAGTTAGTGCGCCTCCTGGACTGCCGCCTGAGCGACAGACTTCTTCACCGACGCCAGTGTTACCGCCTGTGCAACAAGCTACGTCAACCACGGAGTGCGTGTCGGAACGAGCGGGTGTGCAACCGGCTGAGAAACTAGTTCCGCTACCCAGGAAGTGTGAGTCGGAGCAATCGAGTCCAGTTGCTGAGCCGTGTCCTGAATCATGCAGCGAAAGTGGGACCGCGACACGTGATCTGGTTGTGCCTACTAGCCATGACAGTACAAAAAAACCAGTTGTGCGTTTCTGACCACGAAGGCCGCTAAACTATCGTTGTTTTGTTTGTTGGTGGGGAGGAGTGTAACATAATAGCCACCGCAACACGTGCTGATATGTGATGTGTGATATGTGATATGCATCGTGTGACGTCAGCACCAGGTTGCTATAAAAGATGAGTGCGTAGGAAATAAAGGCTAGTGTTTTTCCACGGTATCAAGTGTGCTGTTCTTACGTCAGCTGCTCTCTGCGAGTTGGCTATGACAGTTCCCAGCAAGCAGCATGGTCTTCGGGCTGTAATTTTATGGATGGTGAAATGCAGGAACAAATAATAAAGAAATAAAAGGAAGAAATGCTGAAAAGCGGCATCAACATGCCAGTTCAAAGTGGTGGAGCAGTCATTTTCAGTCCACCTCGACGAGGTAGGCGAGGATCAGTGGGCACAAACTTACACATATAAGTAAAAACTGCCCACAGCTTCTTTTATCAGTGTGCTTTGGAGTAGAGGAGGGTAAAGCAGCGGACGGTACAAGAGAAGCTCCGTTCAATATTTATAGCGCGCTCGCTCGCTCACACACACAAACACACACACACACACACACACACACACACACACACACACACACCTGTTATGTGCTCTTGTGCAGCTGTGTAGCACTAGTGTTGTCTCCTTTTTACGCTCTCCAATAGGCTAAGGCTTTGCGTTGTGGTTCGTGTATTTGTTTACGTTTTTTATTCTTTATATCCCAGTATTGTGACACCTAAATTCTCCCTTCTTTGCATAACTTGTGTATCAGTCCAAATACTAAGCACACGTGCTAAAAGTAAACTGTGGCGACGCCTTTTTGAGGTATTCAAAACACCCCTCTAGTGTAATATAGCACTCCTGTACCATAGCCTAATGTGCTTCATGTCGTAATACACTACGGCGACTTAAATTTCTGAAGCCAGACAACCTTCCTATCTGTAATATCAAACCAGCTGTCAGTTTATGTTTCGCTTTTCGCATAGATGGATGGATGCGAAACTTTATTTGAAGTCTTGCGGTGCACGACTCAACGCGCAACAAGCCGCTCCCACGTTGAAACAGTCAGGTTGCCGCTTGGCTCTTCGCAATGACAAAGGTTTGTGCCTGGCAGCCACATCCAGCTAAGATGTGGTGAGGCGTCCCGGCATGTACCACGAGAGGTGAACGCTGCCAGGGGCCTGGGCTCGAGTGCCTCCTGAATGAGAGCGCGTTTTAGGTCGTAATAAGACACAAGTGCATGGGAGTTTTTGGAGATAGGAGGCGTTGGGAGGTGTGTGGTAGAGAGAGCAGCCGAATCGAATGAGTCGCAGGCGGTGTTGCGGTGAACAAAAAGGAGAGACGGTGATCGTGTGTCATTGACTCGGTGATCAATTGCGCGTCGTCTTCAGGGCAAGTCTACTAAATAAAAAGAAAAGCGAAAAGTCGACTGCATGCGAGTGTGAAAACTGAAGAAGGAAGATCAGCACATGTAGAGCACATGGGGTGTGTGTTTCTGGCGGGTCACCCGGACCTATTGCCCGTTGAGCTGTACGACTGAAGCGCACAGAAATCTTTCACGAAGCCCAAGCGCAGTATATGTTGACTTTACCATATCGAAACCTCGCTGCAATTTTCAGTGCTTTGACTTGTTGCATATACGAGTAACCGGTTAGAGCACTCGTATCCTCACAAGTATAGCTTCACCATGTTACTTGCACGCGTTCGTTGTTAATATTGCACGTGAAAAACACATTACTCATTGCGTTATTTTATTTGTATTCTACAAACAGTATCGCTACAACACTTAATATACCCTCCTCAATTTTACAATAAACAAACAAAACAATATTCTAACTTCTCTAAACGACATCATTTAGAACGACTGACATGCAGAAGACAGGCAGATATCCGCATGACACAACCTTTCAATTCATGGATAATTTTATTTTATTTAGGCTATCTTGATCAGCGTATTCATGAACGCAATTCATGGCAATTCTTCCAGTGTGCTCCAGCTTTTCCCAAGAATTTTCGAAATGAACCATTCACCTGTAATTCGAGAGCCAACAGGAAATTTTGTTGATTATTTTATAACCCGGAGATGCGGTGGCTGCGGTGTTGCAATTCTTGAATCTTTCCTTTCAACAGTGAAACCATTCATGGTGCGTATCCGGTCCCAGCAGCACCCACTGTTCACTAGACTGCCGGCTGAAATTGAATGTGAAGGTGCCAGATCACGGCCACCTTCTGTGATAACCTCGTGGCATGGGAAGGCCAAAATATCCGCTGACCACTTCAAGGTAAGTTGCTGACTCTTTCTTTGCTTTGTCGCACATCATTCTCTCGTTTTCGCAACCATCGCTGTATTGTAACGACTTAAAAAGAGAAGAAAGTTAACCGGCTGAGGTGGAGGAAGAAACTTTATTCGTAGCACTTAAGCATGATATTGTGCGGTAGTTTTAAACCTAAGATGCTATAACATGCGATCACAAACTCGCCGTGATCTTTCCTGTCTTGGTAGCATACACAGAACCAAATTCGACCTATTATTCTAGTATTAACTCCAGGGACAATTTCGGTCGTTGCAATGTGGTATTGACACTTTTACCAAGTCATGAAGTCACAACTTGAAATAATACCTTTTCTTGAAATTTTCTGGCACCTGCAAAAATGCCTTTTGGAGGGCGTAAACAATAAACTACGTGCCACTTATGAAAGCTAAAAAGAATTCAGCGATTCATTTATTATTAGAGTTATGTTATCCTAGACTTATTCGCATAGTCTAAATTTTGACAAGTAGTCGGGCAATGGCCTAAAAACAGTTTTTACAACCCCGCATTGACAATATACATTAGATGATTGTGAAAAAGGTAAGTCGCACATGATTTACCCATTGCGCCTTGTGCTCCATCACTTGATTTACTCTCTGGTTCCGCACAAGTAATGCCCTTGGGGAATGGCGTTTTCGCCGTGGCACCAGCGTAGCTTTGTGGTAGAATACCAGAATACCACGCAGGAGGCATGGTTCAATTCCCATTCGTTTCTAGACACTTTTTCTCATTTTATCTTTTTATGTCTATCGGTGACGTTATTGACGGCATCAGCAACGTCACTCAACACAGAAGAACTGGCGCCTAAAGTGTTCCGCTTTAATATATAGTAAGCACAAAAGCAGGCAATATGTAAAAAAAAAACTTAGTAGAGGAGGTGGGGGAGGACTGGTAGAATGGGAGTCACTTATCAAGCTTCCGCCAGGTAAAATATTTCAATAAAGATTTGAAAGAGTCTTGGTTCACTGACTGTTTGAGTAGTGACAATGCAATGTAACGGAACGTGTTGAAGGGATGGCAGCGTCTGCATAATAATCGCGAAGGCTTTAGCAGCGTGTCTTCTTCATTTCTCTGTCTCTTAAGCAAGGTTCACACGAGCAACTTTCTCATTAATTTTTCTTTTGTTTGCGCAACAGCGCTTTCTTACCCGTTTTTCAGCATTATGTTTATTTGCACAACTTTCTGAATTTGAGAAAAAAGCTCTTCGTGCGCCAATATGTACAGAGAGTTGCTATAAACGCTGCCGTTAACGTCACGTGGGCTTTAAATAAAGCGAAACATTACCAACTAATATAAAGTAGGGAGACTAATCAGTTAATTTTTTTTACTTTTGTTCAACAGGAACATATCGGCCAGTGCTCGCTCCATGGCCTCAAGTCACCGACATGAGGTGACGGGCTCACTCATTAGCACTTAAGCGTACCATCTGCCATGAGCTGAGCACTGATATTCGTAATACATAAAAGTAAGCTGAAACAACTACTTTCTCTGCTTTGCGATTTCAACCACCGCCAATCCGCCGGAGGTTTGGCAGAATATGGTGCATTTCAACATGTGTGGAAGTAATATTAAGCCAAAAAAAGAACATGGAATACTACACAATAAAAGTTCAGATATCCACTATACTTCACAATAAAAGTTCATTTATCCAGTATTTTAGCAAGCTACGTTAAAAAGCACCTACGTCGAATGCACGATTAATAAAAATGGAAACAAAAGCAAAACTTCTCAAACTAAACTTTCTTGTTTTCAAATATTTCTTTATTTGCACGCAGGTTCGAGTGCCTCGGTCGACGTAATTAGGACATATCACTGAAGAGGGTTCTCGTATTCATCATAAAGTCACCAGGATGCCACGTGCCTCTAGACTTAAAATCAATAAACCGCTTTCGCGATTGTCGTGCACCTCTGCCTGCCGGTATCGTTTGCCTCAAGTGCCTTCGAAAGAAGACAGCCCGGCCATGGCCACAACAAACAAGCGACGCTTGTGAGCGAGAATCCCTGGGATTCAAGCATGCGTTTTACACCATCCGAACATTGAATAAGAATACGGGAACGTTGCGGCCTGGAATTCATCGAGTCAATTTGGTTCCACGTGCAAAATCCCCATTTGACCACAATAGTAGTGCAGCCGATTTAAAATATTACAGGAGATTAGTAAGCAGTGATTGTCCGAGAATGTTTCTGAAGACAAAAAAGCCCCAATATTTTCCAAGTTTTTTTTTCTACGTTACGGAACTCAAGAAGCTCGAGGAAAACTAAGTGGCATGTGAGGCAAAAATGTCGCAAAGATTGCCATTACTTCTAGGTGTCTCGGTCGACCATACTAATCTCATGACGGCGCTTTTCCGTGAAAACTCGAAAAAACCCTTATGAAAAACTCTGCTTGGAAGATAAAATATATTTGTAGCCTTTTGCGGAAGTATGATTGAATGAACAAAGTGGCCAACTGAAAAAAGTAGTCACACGTAGGGGCTTAGCAGAGGAAAGTAAAACAGGAAAAGAAATGCTGTATTCGCCTCGCGTGCCTACAAAGATGGCAAACGCTGTTTAGCATATCTGAAAAAAAGCGCAGCAGAGGGTAAAATTTATATTGAGCAGCCGCATAAACTTAACACGCAAACTCCAGCACTGTGGTCATTGTTGGCAGCTTGAGTCACGAAGCTACTGCACAACTCCTGTATGAACCTGTGTTCAATACAGAGTTGTAATCTCATATACCAAGCTTTCAATGTTACCGTGCCCATGCGGCATCTACAGCCCATTTATTGCTTTACGCTGGAATACCCCATGAAGCTTTGAAAGAAAAACTGGATGAAGTGAAAGTACGCATGCGCTGCTATTGTGAACGGTGCACCTCTGTCAATGTGGCTGGAACTAATGTGAAAATTACGTCAGCTATCACTCTTATTGCTCCCTTATTTCTGCATTTGTGCGTTCGTGTATTGTGTCAGCAGCCAATTCTACTTATAAAGTGTCAGTAGAATATTACATGTGAAGTGACTGATTGATCGTATTATGCAAGACCAAGGACTGTCATTCATGAATTTAGCATGGTTACGCATGTTGAAACGTTAATTTCAGGGCCCAGATGAGAAGGTCATTGGTTGATTGATATGTAGGGTTTAACGTCTCAAAACCACTATATGATATGAGAGACGCCGAAGTGGAGCGCTCCGGAAATTTCCACAACCCGGGGTTCTTAATCGCGTACCCAAATCTGGGCACAAGGGCCTATAGCATTTCCGTCTCCATCGAAAATGCAGCCGCTGCAGCCAAGATCCCGCGACTTGCGGGTAAGCAGACGAGTACCTTAGCCACTAGACCACCGCGGCGAGGCAGATGAGAAGTTCATTTATACGCTGAGGAATGAATATATACATTGCTCCGGCTAAAGGTGATGTCTACGTGTAATGTGTATGTATTGTACATAAAGATCAATATTTTCACATTTTTGTGTATTCCATCGTAGTCGGAGAGACAACACTAGCCAAAAACTTCGGCATCTTTCATGGGCAGGTACGTGGAGCATTTCATATATTTCTCTTCGTAGAAATTCTGTATGAAAACAACACATAGCAGTCCTAATATGAATGCTAAAAATTTTATAATGTTTATCGGCTCGTTTAGGTGCATTCAGCTTATCCGAGACAATGATCACTTGAATGATCATTGAGAAAGTAGGTCATTAAATAAAAATTGGGGTATATTTCTGCATTTAAAGGAGACGCGTAGAAGCCATTTCTACGCAATGTAATAGCAGTTTAGAAGAAAGGACATTTGCACAAAGAAATGAAAAAATTGTTTTCCGAAGTAGAAGGAATAAATAGTGCATGTCACTAGCCCTCCCCACACACCACATTAGCAATTTCAGTTTCAAGGCTGGTTTATCTGCATGCTTATACTCCTCAGTAAAAAAATCGTGACAGAAAATATAGTGCCTGCGAAGGCTACATGTCATTGACTACACGAACAAAAACAAGAAAAGCCATGAAGACCATATAAAACTAAATCATGAATCGGAAAGCTCAAGGCAGTCTTCACGAGCTAGACTAGAAGCCATAGATATATATGAAAGCGAGAACAGAGTTTTTTTTTTTTTCGCGTGCCCGCAATTAATCATTCCTGGTAAAGATCTATCTCAAACGTCTCATACATACAAAGGCAAAACTTCCGAGGACAATCTAGCTGGCTATGATTTGTGCAGCAATAAAAATGTTAAAATATATTGAAAGATAAAAAATTCAATATTGTTCGACTAGATCGTTCTTTTTCTACAACATCTAATGTTCTATGTAGCGGCACCACGCTTGGTCGCTTTGTTGCACCACCGGAATTGCTTAACGTATATTTGAGGGTAATCGATCAGCGAAAACATTGTCTCGGCAGCCGGTTATCCTGTTTGACAGTGAGGCACCTGAAGCTGACAAAGTTACCAGTTCTTATTTATTTATTGTTGACTTTCTTTTTTCGCAGGAAACCTCGTAAAAATATTTGTAACGTCTCTCTGCTTTTGCTAGTGACATGCTGCCACACTTGTTGTAGTTCTCACTCTTATAAGTAAAGACAGCTTTTGCATGTGCATGTGTGTAAGGGCGGTTTGCATTACCTGAACAAATGCACAATAGGCAATGGACCCGGACCGCTGTAACATAAGTTAGTGCTGTCCTGCCGGAGCGCCACTTCTTCGCGTGTATACTTGCGAAAGTTTCCATCACTGCGTCTAATTGAAGCGTGGGCTGGAGCACTGGCGATACAAAGTAAAAGAAAATATTGGAGCTATCACTCTGTGATCCGAAACAGTTTTACTAGTCAGTCATATTAACCTTTCATAACAGAATTACCCACTCCCGCTTACTTAAAAAAAGACAAGTGCAAGGAAAAGCCACTTTTAAGCCTAATGGTTTTCATAGTTGCACACTAGTTAACTTGGTGTAGCTATTTAAATTGTTGATTACTATTTACTTACGGGGAAGCTGACAACGTCCAGGGAAGTAACGTTTCTGTATATTTTTCATGTGCATTTTTATACGTGTTTGCTTAAGCTTAATGATGTTGACGTTCACTATATTGAATACACATAGCCTCCGATATGATTGCGTTGGTGGAGAACTTCGCATATTTACACTCATGCTGTCTGTAACAAAAACGCGCTTGCAGTGTTTCTTCTTGCTAGCAAGAAATGCCTGAAATTCATAAATCTAAATATACATAGCTAGTGTTAACAGAAAAATATTCGAGCAGCTGTAGTGACACAAGTCGGTCCTCACGCAACACCGGGCCAGCTACGCATGGTGGTACTTGATAATTATTAAAAAAAAATGGTGAAGAGTGCTGAATTCGAAGTGCAGGTCAGCTTGATCATCCGTTATTTAAACAAATTCTTATTGCATAAAAGTTGTCTTGGATAGGTGATCGATGATGACGATGATCAAAACTTTATTACTCCGAAAAGAGGGGACCGGCCGAGAGGTCGGTTACGTTGCTTAGAGGATGTCAGCGGGGATCCTTTGTGACACTGTGGCCTCCAATGCACGTGAGATTACCCGGCGTTGTTGTGCCTAGTCAGTGATATGCAGAAGAGACTCCCATGTATCTTCTGTGTAAGAAGCGTCAGCGTACTGTGGGCACGTCTATGCCATATGTATGCGGGTGGCCGATTGTGAGCAGTATTTACAGTGAGGTGTCACGAGGTGTGGGTATACATTGCTATAAAGCCAGGGGTTGGGAAAGACACCTGTCTGAAGCTTGCGCCACAGGACGACATCACGTCGAGGGAAGCCTTTATGAGCAGGAGGATAGCGGAGACGGCCTAGTCTGTAGTGCTGTAGAATGTCTTTGTATGTGACTGAAGGAGTTAGTTCTTAGCAGGTCTGGGAGGGCGAAGAATGAGAAGGCGTAAGGAACTTCGCCTGGCAGTTGAGATCTCGGGCGAGAGTGTGTGCCTGCGCATTTCTACTAAGAGATTCATGAGCTAGGGCTGAGATAGGAAAACGAAGTAAGGCAGGCGGGGTGTGAAGCTTTATGATTGAGTATGCCTGTGTAGAGATAGGGCCCGCGTCAAAACTTCAGATGGCGAGTTGGGAATCGCTTACGATCACCTTGGTTACTAAGTCGGTCATTTCCAAAACAATGGCAACCTCTTCGGCAACTGTTATGTCGGTGGAGTGAATTACACTACATGCCATGCTCCACCCACGGGGTGAGGCCAGGGCGACAGTAACCATTGTTGGTTGATGTGGCTGTCACGAGGCGTCTGTCTACGTGACATTTGAACGATTTGAGAGTGGTTTCTGTACTTGGCGCACATGGTCAGCCCTACGATCTGCATGTTGTTCAGGGTGCTTCGACGCTTCGCCTGTCTATTATGTATAGCTATAGTCGCCGCAAAGACCGGTAAACAAGACAGCGACGATACCTTTATTATAATAAGAATAGTAATTGTTCATGACATGGTACAAAATTTTGATGCAACCAGACACTTAGGGTAGGGTGGTCGGAAGACCCATAATCGTCCTGCATACATTTTCACCACACCTCTCTAAAATGATTCTTTCATGAATCAATATTTTATCTACTTACCCATCCATAAATCGCATTCCACATTCATTCACAAAACGTGCGTCAGTTCGTGCTTTACAGTAGGACAAATTACCTTCATTTTATCTGCCTTTGGATTATTTCACTCTTAGATTTTTTGTATTTTTGTTTTCGCTACTATGCTTAGGCTAAACTTCCAACATTCGCACTGGGTACCGTCATTTGATTTCAGAGAAAGCTCGGCAAACTTAGCAAATGCCGAATGATGTGCCTCGCAATGCCCGTCGGCTGCAGAATTTTTCGTTTAATCCTACAGAAGATAAGCAACTTTAACATGTTACGTGCATTTTGCTCATAGGCATATGTTCACCCGTGTTTCTATCAGCGCGCATGAGCTTCTGAAAACCGGATAGCCTGTTGGATTTGGTGCATTATATTTCACAGTGCAACAGTAGAAGCAATCGAAAAAGTAACGGAAAAGGGTACAGGCATACGGATGTCTCCAGGTGGTTGGGTACTATAAAAAAAGTCATAGCTTTGACGCAAAGGCGAAGCAATGAACGCAATAGCAACAAATTGGAAGGTCACGGGCAGAATGGCAAGCAGATCGAAGCGTGCCCCGCGTTTCTCACACACAAATGGCGCATGAAACATGGTTATAAGCATAGATGAACGCCCACAAGGCTTTCAGTGCGTCAGTTGTTACTTCACTGTGTCTGGAAAGCGCACCTGTTTTCGCAAACCGAGACTGTGCAACGATTGCAGTGACTTGTGTGGCCATGTAATTACAACAGAATAATTCCGGTGAAATCCTAAGGCCAGCTAAAACGTACGATACTCCCCACCGCGAGGTAAGGGCATGCAAGCGAGCGTCCGCCTCGCTCCTCTCCACGTGGCAAAGTACGCGTGAGAGATTAGAGCACGCGCCGCCGCGTCATGACGATGTAGTGACGTGTGCTCATTGCGCCATCTGGCTGGTGATGCCAAAAACACGATAGTTTCCCCAGAGATGCGCGTCAACAGCGGTAAGTGGTAGATATAAATAGCTTGCCATTCGAACGTCGAAGGACGTAACTCTCCGTGGCTCAGTAATTAACGCCTCGCACTCACGTTTCAGACGTCCCAAGGTCGATGCCACGCACCCGAGTGTTCTCTAGATAATTTTTGTTTTTTTGCATTTTCATATATAGGTTGTCCCACGTAACTTGAGCCAGAGTTTAATAATATGCCGCAGCACGCGACTAAATGCATGTTTCTCACCGTTGCCTTGAGTTTTGTTCTCCAGTATTGTTTAATTAGATACATTTATTCACTATCTTTTCAAGAAAGGAACATAGATAAAGAAATTCATTGAGAAGGTTGTAGATCGGTTTGCAAGCCCCGCCGCGGTGGTCTAGTAGCTAAGGTACTCGGCTGCTGACCCGCAGGTCGCGGGTTCGATTCCCGGCTGCGGCGGCTGCATTTCCGATGGAGGCGGAAATGTTGTAGGCCCGTGCGCTCAGATTTGAGTGCACGTTAAAGAACCCCAGGTGGTCGAAATTGCCGGAGCCCTCCACTACGGCGTCTCTCATATTCATATGGTGGTTTTGGGACGTTAAACCCCACAAATCAATCAATCAGATCGGTTTTCAAAACGTTCTATTAGACAGTTTTAAACTTTATATCTGTTAGGTATTAGTGTGTTGTGCTAACTACAAGTGCCCGGGAAATGCAAAAAAATTCCACGTGACAAACCCACTCATGCGCCAGTGCACGCAATGATTCTTTTGCTCTCTAACGTTCCACGTACCATAGCATTTGCCTCATTGTGCTGTCTCGGCAGGGCCGCAACGATGGTGGTAGCTTTACGATGAACACGTTTTGCTATCGACCACATAAATGATAACCGCTGTGACTTCTTATTGCTGTCATGAACCCGTGCGAAGGAAGCATGTCGTTCGTACGTGGAAGCTTAGGGAGCACTAGAATCATTGTGCGCACTGACGCGCAAGCTGGTTGGTCACGGGGTTTTTTTGTATTTCATAGGCAATTTCAATTAGCAGAAAAACACTAATACTTAAAACATACGAAGTTAAAGACTATGTATTTGTACATTTTGCAAAAAGATCTACAACATCCTCATTGAAATTTTTTTATCCACCTTCGTTCCTTCAAAAGGGAAATAATGAAACAGTTCTAATTAAACAATATTTGAAAACACAAAAAATGATCTCACTAAGCCCAGGCAACAATGCGCAGCATGCAGTTGGTCGCGTCGTAATTACGTGTTCCGGCATATTTTTAAACTCTGGTTAAAGTTACGTGGGACACCCTGTATATAGATGCGTATACATATGGTGAGTGACGGCAAAGATGACGCAGGTAGCAAAATTTTTCCGAGAGTGTTCATTGCCATAAAATGAAAATGCAGAGAGAAACTTAAGAGCTGATAAATAAAATTGACATCCACACAACTTTGAGGACCATAACTATCGTAAATGTGTACTAAAGCTGTTTTAATCAAATCTGCTACGGAAGACAGCTAAAAAAAGCATCTGTGGATCTCTCTTCACAAAAAATTTTATACAAATCCCCTATAAAAGGCCGTGTCCAAGTTTCTCCAGCCGATTTCTCTCGAGAGCATGTACAGTTCGCGTGGTGTTGGGCAGAAAAAAGGTAAAAAAAAAAACAACGATTCCCTATTTATCCAGGAGAAGCCACACCTGCTCTCGTTTGCAGTCTGACTACGCGGAAGTAAGAACTTAATAGCTTCCATGAGGTGAATATAACCTCGTGGTTCGCGAAAGTACGTCACGTTTTTCTTTCTTTAGTCATTATGTAAAGCAAGCACCAAACACGCGCAGGCGTCGGGTGCGTGTTCAGGAAACCGGAGTCATTTCTCTCTCAGCAATACATCCTCACCAAGCGGTAATCGAATATTGAAAAGCCATGAGCGACATATTACGCTTACACTCAACAAGGGCAGCAGCAGGATAGGTCTAGCGCCTCACTCTGAACTTTTGGAAAAAAGCCATATTACTACTGCACGGAAAACCAAAACATGGCGCGATAGTTTCCTAGAGCTACATCGTACAAGATGCAATTTTGAGTAGTGGAGTTCTGAACCTTCACTTCACTTCACTTTATTTTCCTTAAAGACCTCGCTGGGAGGTATTACATAAGGGGTGGGGTTAACATATTTGTGGCTACATACAAAACAGTGGTTACATACATTTCAAGATATAGTGACTACAATGCACGTACAGTATAGTGGCTACAATACAATTATTAAGACATTTCTTTAGTGAAAACCGATTTCTTTTCGTGAATTTCCTCTGTCGCACTCCCCCCTCTCTCTATCTCTCTGTCAAGGTACTTTAACTTATTGACAAAAAAAAAATCAGCAGATCCCACGTACACCTCTGGAATCGACGTTATGCAAAGTATGTGGAGGGAAGGAGACCGTGTGGCATTTTTATGATTGAGTGGCAGGCCATGAGAGGACGCTAAATATGTTTATAAATGTTGTACGCATAGGCATATAAAAAATTGCAGATATTTGTATAACCAGTTGTTTGCACTTTCGCAATGATGCCAACAGGAACATGATAATTAGCAACACCAGAAGCAATAAGGTGATAGGAAGCGCTGGTGCTCGCGAGGATGGTAGCCCTGGACGCTTCTACATTAATCAACTCCAGCGCACGGCGCCCAACTACAACTGACGTTGACCCGACGTGACGGCTGCATCAAAAGAGTACATGTATAAGCTTTATAAAACTAGATAGCCTGTACTGTTTACAATCACTACTGACGTTTCACGAACATTGGCGTCTATTTGAAAAGCAGTTCCAAGGCCTGGCATGGCTTTTACTAGATTGTTTGATTGCCATGCAGATAACTTGGGTTCGACACCTGCTGGGACTGTGACAATATTTCTTTGCATTCGGTCGGTCAACGCTGTCAATGTCTGGTTGTTGTTAACGCTTAAACGTTAAAAATTCTCGTGTGTTGATTGATATGTGGGGTTTAACGTCCTAAATCCACCACATAAATATTAGATACACTGTAGTGGAGGGCTCCGGAAATTTCGACCACCTGGGGTACTTTAACGTCCACCCAAATCTGAGCACACCGACCTACAGCATTTTCGCCTCCATCGAAAATGCAGCCGCCGCAGCCGGAATTTGATCCCGCGACCTGCGGATCAGCAGCCGAGTGCCTTAGCCACAATAGACCACTGTGGCGGAACATGCCCGTGTGTGTTCTCGTTGAAATTGCCAATGTATGTTCGCGGGTACGGGTATGTGTCCCTGTCTGGTGTAACGTGTTTGAAGACGTACGCGACGGGATTTCGACTTTATTCATGCCTTGACAGGTGCAGTACATTTGCCATACCATCTCACCCTCCCACACTAATTTTGGTTCACGCCAAGTTATCGGTGTGGTCACGAGAGCACGCAGACCTAGGCGGAAGGATAGATAGATAGATAGGTAGATATATAGATAGATCGATAGATAAATAGATAGATAAATAGATAGATAGATAGATAGATAGATAGATAGATAGATAGATAGATAGATAGATAGATAGATAGATAGATAGATAGATAGATAGATAGATAGATAGATAGATAGATAGATACCAAAAGTACTTTCAGTATGCAAAGATAAGTTTCGCATTTAAAATACGCGGAAGCGAAAAAAAAATGTACATAGGTAGAACAAATAGCATATTCGATTTACATTGACGTTCTGAAATATGCCTGTCTATGCTTTTTCGTGTACTGCCGTGTAGTTCTGCACGCGCCACGTCACAGTTCTCGAGTTGTGCAATTCCTTAAAGGGTGCTTTCACTTGGCCCCTCTCAGGAACACATATTGAAGCGGACTTCCCGCTTCATTATCTCGGTGATGTTTTGTAAAATATTTCTGGAGGTCTCATAAAAGGGTGATTTTCTCAGTTGTTGATAAAGACGGGTGACAGATCTCTTTGTTGCATGCAAATAAATAATTTGCAAGATAAGACAGCGCTTCTGAACAGTAACTCGTCTATTAAAGTGCCTGGTTACTGTGCCTAGACCTCAAAGCAGTAAGGCTCTCAGTCCAAAGAAAAAATATGACGGAAAGAGGGTGGATGATTCATCTATGCACTTATGACACTGAAACGCCGGTATTCGTTTTCCCTGGTGTATTGCTTGGCATAGCTTTGCGTTTTGCACACTGCCGAAGCGGATCTCTGAGGCAATGAAGACGGAAGTGCGTCGTTTAGTTATACTCCACCAGGCACCGCAGCAATCTCAGCTGTTCTAGGGAGTCTTCATGTGCACGACGAAGGTGCGCGCACATGAAGGCTCCCTCAGCTGTTTACAAGAAAAGCATATATTCATTCGATAAAATCACTCGAGTTTCCTTTAATGACTCAAACTTAATTCAATTTTACTGCTCGTAAAGTTATGCTCCGATATGTTATTGTAAGCATATATTCATTCGATGAAATCACTCAACGAGTTTTTCTTACTTGCACTCAAATTTTGCAATTTAATTCATTTTTACTTGTAGTAAAGTTATACTCCGATAAGTTATTGTCGCAACGCGGACCGAACAAAACACAAAACTTCATTGCGACAAGCCAAAGCTGCAGACAAGCAAGCACAGCCAGTGGGAGACCTCTCAAGGGATAGTGTGGTCCTTTTAAAGGGCAAAGCAAGACAAGTAAATAAGGACAACAATCTAGTTTCATTATCCCCAGATGATAAGCTTTTCTGTATATGTGTGCGCATGTGCGTGTGCGTGCTCTCACGTTTGTGTCTCTCAGTCCGTCGACCCTACTATGCTTCAGTTCTTTTTTCTTCTCAGACTTGGTCTCGTGTGACGTTAACTTCAATTATTTCTCCACTCTTTTAATCTCGTTCTGTCAAGTGGGCTACATCATCCTTGCCTTCGCGCCAACATATTCCACTGTGAAACTTCATTTTTATCGGCCCCATTTGTAGTTATGCCTTGAGGCATGGCTGATCTCGCTGTTCTCTATCGCTAAGTTGTACCCTTGATTATTAGCAGCTTCGCAGCCACTGTTTTTAGATGCGGAAGCATCTTATACTCGCGCCTTGTAGTGCGCCGTCCGCACCGCTTCTCGAACATTCGACAGCTGACGCGCGCGCATGCGCCGTCGCGCCGTCGCCCACTCTTCCACCATCTGTGCATCCCTTCCTCCTCTACACACCGCGCGTGCTTCACTCCTCCACCATCTGTGCACCCTTCCTCCTCTACACACCGCGTTCGACATCTACAATTCTCCTGATTCTCCAGTCGACGCGCATGTGGCGTCGCGCTTCGAGAACATTCAACAGCTGACAGTGCATGCGCCGTCGAGCTGTATATATACTCAAGGTCGGCGCTCGCTCGCTCAGTTGCCGCTCGTCGGTTGGTTTGTACGGCGCGTCGACGTCCAAGGTTGCGGTGAAATGAATTCCAACGAATCCACAAACACAATGATCGACGTCCCTTCGACCAGCGCCGCCCTTTCGCATACGTGTGTACGTGTTCACTCATTTAACACGCCCTCCTACAACCACGTTAACCAATTTAGCCATCGACCCAAGTAAGTCGCAATTTAACACCCCATTTCACAACCACGTTAACCAATTTAGCCATCGACCCAAGTAAGTCGCACTTTAACACCCCGTTAACCAATTATATGCTCCGCATCCTCCTCAGTGTTCCCCCGAGGGAAGCTGCGGGCAATTTTTTTGCTACCTTAAGCCCTAGAACTTGCGTTTATTATACTGCAGTCTCCTTCCTGCTATCCCCCTGTGTAGCCTCGCTCTTATGTGGGGTCTTATTTGTAAGATGGCATTTCCAACAAATAAACATAAAAATATTATTAACGTAGTAAAAGCATTTCTAAATAAATGAGCATATTACCGAAGTTGCATAACGCGAAGAACTTCAGCTTCTATGTTGCGCCTGGTTTCTATGGCGGCCCAACAGTCACTTAAATGTAAGTGTGATTCTGTTAGATGGCATGACGAGTGACTTAACGTAAATACTGTTAACATAAGTAATGATAACATTGTAAATGCGTTTGGAAATCAATGAGAAACTTATCGAAGTTGCATAATGGCAGCAACTTTATTTTTGTCTTTCCCTTGTACGTAGGTAACAGTCACCGAGGACGTGCAAGCTCACGTGACAATGACAAAGCAGTCGCGTAAAATAAAAAAACGAGACGTGTGCCCGTAAACTCTTTCTTACATTTGCGTCCGCAATAGATCAAAAGGTTCTCTTTCAACTTTTTTCTATACTCCTCATGATTACGACTGCTGTCTAAGTGAAAAGGGTACAAATCAAATATTAGCAGCTGCGATAGATCCAGGGCAATTATACACAGTTTCTGTATTGCCACCTTCAGTTGACATCTGTTTTCCGCAATCAGTCCATTAGTTTCATTTCCCGCTTTCAGTGTTCTTCCGCTGTGAATTTGTTGAAGGTTTCTCGAGCAAGTCTGGTCTGAAATTGTTGTCAACATCGTGTACACCCCGCCTATTTCTCACTAACATAACTGTTTTGTTATTAGTATCGATGTGCTTCTAACATGATAACTCGCAGCCAGCGACAGCGGCGAATGGCTTGAACTGAAGTGAAACTTGCGGACCACCGCCACGCATGCTTCGCCGCTTCGCATAAGGCAATGCTAAAATGTCGGTCGCGTTGGTTATAGGGTGGTTGAAGCAGAGGGGGAAGAGGATGAAAAAGAACAAAACGAAGAGAGCACTTGCTGGCCCATCATTACACTCACTTGTGTTTACGGATTACGCACTGATTCTCGGCTTCAAGACCTTCGCAATTATAACCAATTTGTTTCAAATGTGTATTCAAATATCGTGTTTTAGTGTTGCTTTTGCGACTCACAAAAACCTAGCTTTTGAATTCTCACCTTAATTCACATGTAAATGGCTCGTTCCTATGGTACGCATAGGTTTTGGCTCTAAAATCAAGTTTCTCGCAATACAATAGGAGACTCAGAGACTCAACTGCAGCCTGTGAGAAAAACACCTGAGATTACTTCGGCACCAACTCATTTGTGAGTCATAGCTGAGTGGCACTCCGGGCCAGCGGAGGGTGAAGCAGAGCGCAAGACAACATGAATAGATGAGTGTTTCCCCGCGCTTGTTTCCACAGAGAGCATTCTGGCGGCACCTATTGAACAGGCCTGAAATCACTGTCCATCAAACAGAGGCCTTGCTTGGAAAACACTGTGCCTAGTTCGCCGGGGAGATGAAATGAGCGGGCTTGTGAATCGCTCCGTAAAAACGCATCTTCGCTCGTTCAGTGAGCCTTGCTGAGCAGCTTAACTTTGTTGTCTACTCTCTTCTGCCACGAACTCATGCTTCAATCTTTTGAAAATGTCAGCGACGCACGAGCATTTGCTTTCTTCAACTGTCAGATTGCCTAAAGAACTCTGCTTAAAAAAAAAGCAAACGTGAAACTTGATGCCCATTCGTTATGCGACTCGCTGAACAGGCTAAACGTTCACACACATAGCACAATTACTTCCACTGTTTCCTACCTGAAATCATTCAAAAATAGTGATTGCGAGATCATCAGTCGAAAGCAATGTCTTGGCTTTCCCGTAGCGCCGAGTTCAACTCACCGGCTGACGAATTTTAACACAACACTAAATGAAAGTATGCCACTGTAACGCGAGATAATGCAGCCAGACTTTATTTACGAAGTGCTGCCAGTTTATGCAGCATATTTGAAACTTGCGAAAAGCTTCTTAAGTGTTCTCTGATGTTTTCTAGCGTTAACTTTATATATGCATAAAACTATAAACGCAGCCCTACTCGGCCGCTGTCACCGTTCCATGCGACCCGGAGAAGCTACTTTGTGACAGCAGCTGATAGGAACCGCCGATGAATTGAGACAATCTCAAAAACTTGATGAGAGTCATTAACTCCTTGAACACACCCTGCAGTTTTAACTGCATGCAGCATCATTGTGGCTCACCTCAAAATTTAGTCGCCCGAGTGCAGCTGTAGCTTGCAGCGACGGTAGTTGAGTGGTCCTCGACGCACTTAAGCTGGCGAAGTATCCTTGTTCACAGTTTACTGGTCATAACAGGTCACACGAAAGTTCACCGGCTGGTTGACTTGAGGCACAAACACAAGCGGAAAGCAGACACGGCATCTGTACGTTCCATCACACAAATGGTAAACAGTTCACTTGACGTGTGGATGGCACAAGCGTAGTATTTGGCTGGAAAGCATGGCTGTTGTCGCAGCGTGCATCACAAAAGTACGACTGGTGTGCGACAGTCGACCAGAGCTTGAGCAATACGAGGGGCCGAAATTCCCACGTCTGTGGTCGCCACGACTTCACAGTTGTAGCCATTTCTTCTGCAGCACACACAATTGACGCTCCGAGCATGCCTTACAGGTTCCGGGTCTGACTGCTGAAGCCACGAAGAAACCAAGTCACAGGTGATCACTTTATGGGCGTTCTGTGCGGATAACTGCACCACAAAAATTGTGTGGTCAACTGAAGAGCACGCCAATGAACAGGTTACTGCGATGGCACTGAAAAACAGCGTTTCGAACGGAGATGGCTAAGCCGGCAGAAACACATCTTCTACTGCCGGGAGCAATACGAGCTCGAACACACGAGCGCGTGGCAAATATGCTCAAAAACGTCATAAAGTGACCGCGGATGGCGCTGCCGAAACTGGAGGGGAAAGGAGGGGCGCTGTTCCACTTTCTGTTGGCACCCCCCCCCCCCTTCGCTAGCGTTGCGGGCCACACCCCCTACATATAATACTGGCATATAGCAGCCTACGTCACAGTCGATATCTCAGTAGCTACAACTATAGCCCGGTGGATCAAGGGTTATGGCTGTGTGCGTTATGTTAGTTCATATTGCCGCGAGGCGTATTGCGGATAGTGTTGCGGATGTCGATACCGCCGGCACGCGGCCTTATCGTGGTCCAGGATGCACCACGATTCATCTGCGAAGATCATGGCCCACACGTTGACCATTCGTTGATAACGAGGTAGCGCCAGACGCTATGGCGACTGTATCTCGGATTGTGAACGCGCCTTGCGATCCAGTGGGACATTCTGTTCCCCGACAGCCGTCGAACTAGCTGTTCGCCACCCGCTAAGCCGGTGTGTCTGTTTTCCTTTAGTGGGCGCAAGTCCGCCAAATAAACGGATCCCCTTTTATTTCTACTAGCCTACCGGTCTCCTGTCTTCGGGCTACCCTCACTCTTACGCGACAATATCAACGTTGATAGTCATCAAAGCGATATATAAGCCACCGTTCTACAGAAATGATATCTACTACGATAACAAAACGATACCAGAAGCGCGCCATCCTTTCCATTTTGCTTCCGAGAACGGCCGCTGCGAATCAGTCGATGTAGGATGCGAGGCTGTTCGCCCCATGCTCGCGTGTTCGAACTCATATTGCTCACGATAGTACACTGGCTCCTGCATGACCGTTAAAAATTGGGAATACCTGCGCGCCCTGATGCACCTAATAAAAACTGGAAAATGAAACGAGTAAAAAAAAACGAAAGACGGTACATGCGATGCATGCCCTGGAAATTTTTCTGAAGTGGTTAGGCGGCAAGATTGTATTCTGTTAAAATATTATGGCTTGCCGATTGTCACCATCTCACAAACGCACCGCTTCGTGAACGCATCCTTTACTTAAAATAGAGGAGGCGTTGGCTACGTACACATCGCCTTGACTGGCAGCTCATGAACACAGATTTCACCTCCATCTCCTGTTGCGCAGTGGCACCGTCTCATTTTGTAGACGCTGTAGATTGCTATAGCCAACCACATTTTACCTCTAGAAAAGTGAACGTATTCTTGAAGTGCATTTACCCGTAGACTTACAAGCAAATGCACAGTACCAGCAATTAAGGCAAATATTACCCATAGACCTACAGGTAAATGCAAGTGCGAGTAATTATGGCAAATTAATTCGTCAATCACCGAGAAAAAAAGTCAACCCATTTTGGACATAGCTTATTGCAGAAACCTGCGGTAAATGTAGATTAGACGTACCAGCTCTACACTCAGAAGGCAGTGAGGCGCAGTTATTTAAATAGAAGCGAAAGGAAAGAAGCTTGTTCGCTTAGATTGAGGCCTGTGCGTGTTACAAAACACCATGTGGTTACAGATTTTTGAAGCACTTCACTGCGGTGTTCCTTATTGTAAGATTGTGGTGATGACCCCTATAACGCCAACATTTATTATTTGGGTAAACTAGAGCAAATTTGTGCGGTCATCTTTAGTTCGTGTTGCAAGGAGAACCAACACAAAAGAGTTTAGCGGCGGCCAAAACGAGCAGCTGAGAATGTCACGTATTATCGTCAACACAAGAGGAACTAATGTATTTCGATGCACCATATGATTAGGCAATAGTGACTCAATAATTGAGGTTAAAAAGATTTCTAGTTAGTCAACAAAGATTGGGAGGATAGGCTTTTAGAGCGAATGCGAAAGGACTCTTTTTCTTGCTTTGGCCTGCTGATGCATAAACACAAGCACGCAAGATGAATCACGTGTGACAGCCGAACACCTTCAAGTAGATTACCCTGCGCCTAAATACGGCTTTTGTTCTCAATTATTCATAAAAACATCGTTAGAAACTATTCTCGCTCAACGCTGCGAGGGTGTAATTCAATTTATACCAAGTAACGGAATGTACTTACTCAAACTACGTCTGTATAGCGCTTCCATTTACTGCTTAACCTCCCCATGTGATGTAGCTTAGTTGCGGGCCCCGAATACCTGGTCGTATATCCGCCTACTTAGTAGTTGTGTAAAGTATTTCAATTGTATATAAAATACATATATTAAATGGAAGGGGCCCTACACTTACGCCAAAAGGAAGGGTCGAAAAGAAAATAGTTCAAGAATTATTCAATTAAGTAGTGCCTTCAGTAAAGAAAATAAAAATGAGCTTGTAAAACAAGGCGCTTTCTTCTTGTTCTGTGTTACAAGATTACTGCGGCATAATTTTGTTGTCGAATTATTTTTAAGAAATGGGAATGTATTTTTGTGGACAATGGAAAAATATCTGCTCTCCAGCATGAAAGGACTGCAGAAAATAATTTCTCACATATAACTCTTTAGTTTTAGACCCACAGCTCTTCAGGCTGTGGGTCGTTCCCTTCTCTGTAGTAGTAGCAGTAGTTGTAGTAGTAGTGGTATGTAGTGCCCTCTCGTTTATGAATAAGTCAATAGATGACGTTGTGTGTATATGTCCTTGGAAATATCAATAGATGGCGTTAGTGTTTTTCATATAGTTCACGATGTCGTACAGTTGACGAACGGACAGGCAGACAGACAGACAGACACAGACAAACGGATGGCCAGACAGACAGACAGAGAGACAGACAGACAAACAAATAGACAGACGGATGGACAGACGGACTGACCGACAGACAGACAAACAGACAGACAGACAGATGAACGGACATAACGCGGGCAGTGGATGGAAAGATGAACGATTCACAGTTTACTGATAAAACCCTCCGAAGCTTCGCCCCACTGATCATCATTCACTCCGTGACTATGCTACGATTTTTTGTTGTATAATGTTGCTTACTTGATAAGTTTTGTGTGACAGATGTGTAATGTTGCTTTTTGATGTTTTGATGCTCAGTTACTTAGGATTTAGGAAAGAAAACTTAGACAACCACCATTTTGGGTAGTTGTTTATTAACTCTTTTTTTTACCTTTCCGCCACTAGGCTGGTCTTTCTAGAACTCATTTGCATTTCCCAGTATTTGTATGTTATAATTGTTCTCTAATTCTTGTTGTACACCTTCACACCTTCGCTTTATTCATTTCGTATGCAGTAGTTGACCTTGCAACGCCAGTCTGCACAATTATTTGTGGCAGTACTTGTTAGTTGAATTATAATAAACTGAAACTGAAAAGATTGCCATAATCCTCCCGTGGTGTTCAATAGGCACAAATTTAAAATTCCCAAGCAGCACCAAGATTGCATGTATTGAAATTTAATTTGAACTACAGTGTTGCTTTCAGCTTATGATCTGAACAGCTATTTCAGATCATCCAGCCTTAACTTTACAAACTTTTTCCTGAGGTCCCCTTAAATCCGTTCGAGTTAAGCTTCACTGTGTTAGCTCACGTTCTAAGAGCTATACATATCCTGTCAACGGCACGACAAGTAATGCCGTGGAACAGCTGATGATAATGATATGTGGGTTTTAACGTTTCAAAACCGCCACATGATTATGAGAGACGCCGTAGTAAAGGGCTCCGGAAATTTTGACCACCTGGGATTCTTTAACGTGCACCCAAATCTGAGCACATGGGCTTGCAGCATTATTGCGTCCATCGAAAATGCAGCTGCCACAGCGGGAATTATATCCCGCCACCGGCGGGTCAGCAGCCGAGTACCTTAGCCACTAGACCACCGCGGTGAGGCACGGAAGAGCAGCGGAAACTCTAGAGAAAGCTGCAACACTACAGCAGCAAACAAGTTCGAATGGCCGTGATGCATTGTACGCTACCATGAGATAAAAAGTGAGAGCTATTGTTATCACTGACAGTTACAACATAAGTTTGACTGCCAAGAAAAATTACTTCCCGACTCGTGTTTTTTTCATGTGCATTCGTTCTGCCTTTCTATTCGCCAAGATTCGTGACATCCGTGATGAAATCATTACGAATATAACATAATCGGTATAACAGGATGTACCCTTATACATATCGTCCTCTCACTCCATCCCATACAAAACACTGTCCTCTGGCCTGTTTTTTGCCTTCATATTTTTCTGCTTGTAAGATCTTGGCTGCTTACTCATCTTCAACAAACATTACAACAACTCTTTTCAGAGTCGTTTTGTTGCGTGCTCGATTTATACTACCGAGGACGGCTGCATTTCAAACATATTTGAAAAGCACGTCCAAGAACATTTCCATTAGACGGAAATCTCGCAGACGGGTTGGAGGCGCTAGTCGGTGCGCCTGTCAATTTTGTGGAAAGTTTCGTTGAGATTGCGGAAGGGGCATCGCAAACACCCGCATTCAGGGGAGCACGGAATAGCACTCAAAAACACGTTGGTGATGAAAACAAAGAACAAAGTTAAAGCAGGGGGGGGGGGGAATTGGCTAGAAAAACTAGGCACGGAGATGAAAGGTCAATGAAAGAGCACTTCCCCCCTAGTTTTTACGTGACTCGCTGCATCGTGGATGTGAAGTCGCTGCCAGGACTGTTCTTGCTGGCTGAAAAGCGTGTGCCATGTTACAAATCGTGACGTCTCTTTGTGAAGCCTCTACATGCCGAACGCTTCCTTCTATTTCTTAATTCTTTTATGAAATACGTAGGTTGTCTCTCCATATATCTCTGGCTCGTGTCGTTGCAAAAACACGAAGTGTCAACTTCTCGTTTGTTTCCAGTCTTCAGTTTGACGTTATTTGTCTGTATTGATTAGTGTTCCGTTGGAGTTTATGATTTTACAATCTTATTTGCACCACTGCTACGATGAAAGAAACGAAGGAAAAAAAGAAAAATCAGGGGACCATAAAGCGTTGCCTAGTGACTAGTATGTATTTCAAAGACTTAGTGCAAGAAACCTTTTCAAATTTGCTAGGCACCTCCTATGTGGCTAGGAAGTAGGTGCAGTAGCCAAACACACTTAGCGGTTTTGAGGAGACCCAAACAACCCTGGTTGGGTCCCAACTCTGTATCAGCACTTTTCATCATTTATTGATTTCATTTGTATTGTTCTCAATTTTCCGGTCACGCATAAGGTGATGATTTTTCGCTCACAGCCAATAACACCCGACGCCGACACTGACGCCAGAATTTCTGCGAAACAAGCTCTTTAACACAATCGCGTTAAGATTTACAGTAAGTGGATTTTAAACAGTAGAATAGAACAGCTCTATATACGTAGTTTTGTGCGAAACACGTCTAAAAAGAGCAAATATTGTCTCTCAATATCTTCATTTTAAACCTTTTGACCTACTGTGCTACGAACGGCGCAAATGCGTGTCAGGCGTGGATCAGTAGGAACACTGAGAATAATCACCGCCACGTTATATGCAGTTACAAACTTCAGAGAACTCAGAGTAAATGACAGAAGAGAATACAGCGCGAGCCTTGACAGTGCATATGTCGGAGTACACGCATAGTTAAATCAGCCGTACATGCATACGTTCATCATAAAGTGTAGTTGGCAGTGCCATCAAGTAAAATGTAAGTGACTGCATCTCTGGGTAATTAAATAAAGTATTGTGCATGTGCTGACGTCGGCTGCATGCAAGAATGCGCTCCGCAGATGCGCCATCAGCACTGAAAAGATGTTGTGCCAGGTCAGGAAAACTGCATGGTTATTTTTTCATCCTCTCCCGGCCACTGCGCAGCTGCCTGGTGAGCCTTTCATTGCGTCAGTAGGGCCCATCTTGTAGTTCGCATCTTCCACCAGACCGCCAGGCCCCTTCGTTAACTGTAGGAACGTGATCAGGACTGATGTGATGGTGGTGCGATTGATTGATTGATATGTGGGGTTTAACGTCCCAAAACCACCATATGATTATGAAAGACGTCGTAGTGGAGCGCTCCGGAAATTTCGACCACCCGAGGTTCACGTGCACCCAAATCTGGTGATTATGGTGCGCGCGTCCTGCATCTGGGTCCGGATGGAGTGGGTGTGTGGCTCAGTGTTCTGAAATGTGTGGTTCTTGAGTGGGCCCTAGAGTGCTAACGGAGTGTGGCCTCCCGGGTTTGGCGTCCAAATACTTACCTCGTAGCTTCCAAGGCTAGTAATACGTCTTCTCGATTTCGCTGTCTTTCATATCGTCTTTTTTTGCTATATATATATGGCATCTTGAACCGATCAATGCGTTTCTGAAAAATCGGCCCTTAAGTACTCATCCACACAACGTTGGTAACAGGAGTTTTGCAATGGTGGTCGGGACCTGGGTTGTTCGTGCCGCAGTACTTTTCAGCACATTAAACTTGTTGAAGTTTCAATATTTTCTTTACAATTTAGAAAAGAAGCAAATGTGCCGGAATAAAAAAAAACATCCTCCATCGTCATAAAATTGAAATTTGTAACAACCATTCTGAGCTTCGTTTTACCTCACGTGATTGCTGCGAAATATTGGAGTGCCTTGTCAGGAGTTTTGCCTCACGACGTTCTCCGCGTTGTTCGCCTCTTTTGATTAGGTATAAAGTCTTACGTACTAACGTATAGAACCCTGAAACATTTTGCGGCAGTACGAGTGTGTAGCAATCAAGATTATGCAGCATAAAGAAATATGTCGGTCGCAAACACAAGCGAGAGCAAGTTTCGTGAAATGTGAAATAGTGAAGAGCGAGCGAAAGCTATAGGATTGATAACGCCAACACTGGGGATATCCGGTCGGCTACATGTACTTTAAAATAGGAGATGGGGACCGGAAGAATGAAAGAGGACAGAAGGGTCTGTAGAGACACAACAAATTCACGAGGGCACAAAAGAAACGCAGCACCACAGGATCTTTCTTACGTTCCTTTCGTGTCAAGGTGAATCGGCCTGAGGCGCAAGAAATGGTCGCGAGGACTAAGACTCGGCACCTGTGCAAAACATGATTGTCTTAAGGGCATTTACCCTAACAAGAATACATATATATTGACTTCATGGCTATAGACATGCCGTGATTCGTCTATTACGTCTGATGATATTAGGTCACGCTGTGAACACAGTCAAGTAAACCAAAAAAATGTGCTTGACGTATCCAGACTGATTCTTCCACTGAATCTACTTGACTCCCTCACTGCGTCTACAGACATTTTAAACAGGAAAAAGTTTACTGAACCTAATGCCACCTAAAAAAGTTGAATTAGCCTTATGCACGTTTTTATTTCTGTATACTGCGTTCGAGCGAAGAACATAAATATAAAGAATAAAGAGTTGGGCAAAACAAATGCACAGAGAGAAAAGGACAAAATTTAAAAACGTACTTATTTTTTTGTGGATGTATATAACAATTCCTTGTACCTTCCTAATTCACGAGTGTCTTTAAAAGTCCTGTTATTGTGCTTTCGTGTACTGGACCACTCTTTTTTTCTTGTTCCTAATACTTCAGTCTTTTTTTTTTCACTCCTTTTTTTTTTCATTGGGGCTCTCAGTGTGCTTTGGCCGTTTTGTTTCCGTTTTGTTAACGAGCTCATGGTGAATGGTTACACTCGCGTCACCATACGGATGTTTTCAGCGAAGTGCTATTGCTAATGAGCTACCTCTGTCACGGGATATACGTGCGGGCGTAGAGGCTCGAGCCACGGCGATCCACCACACACGCAAATTCGGGTATTGTGACAAATATGCGGCGCGCATTCACAGGCATACAGCGCAGGCGGAGTGTAAAGGAAGTGGATCGCCGCTTGGCTGCCCTCTTGCGTCAGCAGAAGCAGCGGGATCCGCTCTAACCACGTTCTTAAAATTTCGGTCTATGAAACTAACATTTTCCTCAGCAAATGAAGCCACGTTGGTAATAGCCAACAAAGAAGAATAGCAATTTGGGCTAGTTGGTTTGAATTCATGGTAATAAGGGCTGCAGCGCGAGCACGAATGTGCTAGAAGAAACAGACGAAAGTCGAGGCACGGAAGTCGAGGCACGTGTTGTCCTCTTTGCTTTCCGTGCCTCGACTTTCGTCTGTTTCTTCTAGCACATTCGTGCTCGCGCTGCAGCCCTTATTGCCATGAATAGCCAACGACTATGCCAGTTTTGCCAATGCTGCGCCCTTTGCTTTAATTTAAAGCGAGAAAACATGGCAACGTTTACAGGCTCCGTCGCTGAGTGCTGTTTAGTAATTTCTCAGAAATTACTAAACACTCGCGTTTCAGTTTACATTACAATAAGAAGAAAGCTTCGCACATAACATATCGTCATCTTTGTGAAGGTGCACTGAAATGCATTTTTTATTTACTGGTAACCACCGTTTGATTATCTCTTAATAAATATTTATTTTGTGGCGTCTCTCAAAAATGTACCGCAGCAAACTGTGCTGTTACTTCGTTAGGATATCACAAAGCGCACTCGTCATCCATCCACGGAAGGAAAATCAACCTTATAGTGTTTCGTGCACTGATGAAAACGGCAACGAAGACGAAAATGAGTGGACTAGGAACCCGGGCACAAGAAGGAGAAGAAGAAAGGAAAGAAGACATGGTGTTAGGCATGTAGCCTTGATAAACTATAGAAGGCGAACGGTTTTCGTAAACTTATACAAAGCTGAATAGCAATACTACGTAGTCAAAACTGTGCTTGTCACAGAAAAAAACTGCCATCATAAACTTCTAATTAGGGAAAGCATGACACGCCTTATGACTCAGCTAGTCCTTAGCCGGCTCCATCATTACAACATGACCCGAGCCACTATTGTAAATCAGACTGAATGAGGTTTGGGAACATTCAACGTCTTGCGTGTCACCTAACACCCTGCCGCCACCCGAAAGATGTCACTGCTCAATGTTAATGAGCGCGTTATTATGATTGTCATCTTTATTGACCATGGGCACGTTCCAATAATAAAGAAGTGGCACCCACCGATTCGGTAATGGATATTTTAGTTCGCACCTGTGTGTGGCGGGTTGCCTGAGGTAGGCTGATGTTCACACAGGAGAAATTCAGGAACATGATAAGTGTGGTGGATATATTTATAGTATTGCAATGCTCACGTAACAGACAGGCGATACAGTGAGTCACGAACGCAGGGAATCGGAGGTGAGGATGCGGCGGAAAAGCCGAGTAGGTGTTTACTCAGAAATTAGCTCGAATGCTCCACCTCGACTCTCTCAGCGATGTCATGAGGGCACACGACATCCAATTCAAATGCCCAAAGGAGGGGCTCATACAACCTCGGTGAGTGTGTAAGCATTGCGAAGGCGTCTGCATGAAAAAAGTGCCATACAAATACTACGAGAGGGATGCTTGCCCTGAGGGAGGCACGGCAGGCCTGCTTCCTTAAGCCGACATCAGCGTCTTTATTAGCCCGCCAGTGACGCACGATGCCTGGTGGTGGAGGTGGCAGTCGCGACACCCGCGTCTTAGTTTACTTTGCCCCTCCCCCTCAGGTTCGCAACTCACGACTTTTTATTGTTGCCATATGCACAAATAACACGTGTTTCGTAAGCCATGCCTCAGTAATGTTGCTCTTCCTTTAGTTTTTTTACCAAAGTATGTGTTTTCTCCTGTGCATAGTGACATCTGTGGGAGAAGCGCTGTGTTGCGCAGTGCACCGCATACCCCTGAGTGCAGATTTGTCGATTGCTTGCTGATGTTTGCGTGCTCAAAACGGTGTTGCCGCTTCTGTTTACAAAGGAAAGCATCACAGTTGCGACGACTAAATTGCCTGGAAAAACAGCAGGAACCTTTCCCTCGTGCATTATTCACTTTAGTGCAGCGCACATGCCCATGTTTCGAAAAAGCCTCAGTCGAGTGAAACCCTATCGTTCAACAGTCTCTGTTTTCACAGCCAACTCAGAGGCCATGTTCGAAGCGTGTTTATTTTTGTCTCAGCTCGCGAGGTGTGCTTCTTTGTAAGGTGTTATGTAATGCTATTGGCCAATGGCATTTCTTAGAAATTGTGAATAGGAAGGTTTCACCCTGGGCACTGACCCTGTTTGTATTTACGAAAAGCTGTTCGAGCACAAAGGGTGTTGAAGCATAGATTGCTGTCTTTCCCGACAAACCGCCTGCATTCGCCTGCTTTCAAAATCCTTTTCTTGAAAGGTACAGCTGCCGCTTCATCCCCACGATACAAATGTTAAAGTAAAACAAGTCGCCTCAAAGATCCTATGGAGATTTAGTCGCTTTAATTGCGCTCGATTATCTCCCATTTTTTAGATGTCTTTAAAAACACAACAAAAATGCGGAGGGGCGAAGAAGGTAGAGATGAGTGTTTCAACTCCACTAACGGGCGAAGCGTGCAGTGTATTGCGAGAGAATTCTTTGATGAGCCACAAACAGTGTCAAGCCAGAAACCGGGCATGCAGAGAAGGTCATTCCCACTCAACTAACATCGTTGGAAAACAGCGTTGGAATGGAGCTTACTGTAGGATTGTTTTTTTTTTCTCCTTCTTTGTTTTTTTTTTTACTGTACCACACAATGAGACCGCATGACCACAGGGATATTAGCCGCCGTAAAGCAGATGTCGCGCCTAAAAAAAGTACATTCTCACAAAATTAGACCCCGCGAACTATAGCAGTGATATTCTTTCAATTTACAACTGTATTCGCTATATAGAAAAGCATAGAGCTAAGAACAGTGAGGTATTTCTTAAATTTAGAAAAATCACAGGCATATAAGCAACCACTTTCCTGTAATAAGGCTGCGCAAGTAGTCGAATTCTCCGACAAGGTGTTACACTGTTTGCGTTGCTTGGCTCAAGAACCGAATATCATGAGTTCGATTCCAGATGTGATGGTCGCGCTTCTATGCATCACGGCGTTAGAGGTTCGTGTGCTGCGCCATGCCGGTACACGGTAAAGAACTCCATCAAGAAGGAATTTACTGAGCCCCCGTTAATGCATGTGCTAGAGGACCACAATAAAGTTTTTCATCAGTACATATATAACTCGTGGGGGGGCTCATAATCATACCCTGCTTTTCGCACGTAGACTTCCGAATATCATTATCAAAGATTGTTGGAAAGAAAAACGAGCATGCAGTATGTGCACAAGGAATGTGCGAAAAATCACCATTGTTCACATAACTGTATTACGCCTTCTTAGACAAAAAGTGAGCCACTCTCTTGTTCAGCCGTTCGTGAGACTAGAAAGCAATCATCTTTTTCTCTCTCTCTCACCTAGGTGATTTTTGAAAGTTTTTGAACCTATATATTTTGAACCTATTTATTGCTAGTGTCATGCCAAGCCGTGCCTCGAAGTCTACTAGTAAATTCTGAATAACACAGATCACAAATAAAATGGAAGTCCTATCACGCTGCAAAAGTTCCCTCCGCATCTCGTTTTCTCCATGCGTTCATCCAATATTGATAAGTGCGACAAGTTGAGGCGTCCCTATCTTTAGCATCTGCGTCTTATGCGGTACCCACCTGAAGCTATGTATCTAACATTTTCATCGCATATTTGTCGTTTGCCTGTCTCGTCTAACCTAATCCAGTCCGAAGTGAATTCTAACCCTACTTTTTTTTTTTCAAATTCGAGATCCAATTTCTCTGGAAAGCACGAGACCTGCGCCCGTCTGGCGCCAGAATACTAAGCCGTCGTCTGTTCATTCGGTTTTTATCTCAAATGCAATGGATATGATGCAGGATGGTGAAACCCTAAGAAGTTGTCATCCTTTTTTTTTTTTCAATAGAGCCGCGCATCGAGCACTTTTTGTTGTCACCGGATCCACATGCTCGTATTTTTTTTTTTTTGCAACAACCTATTTTTTTTTTCGGTGTGTCGCCAAACATCTTGTTAGTTTTATTACAGCCATGCCGGTCAACTGGGCCTCGCCACGCTTTGTACTGGGAATCACTTACAGGTAACCCGTTCACGCCGCCGCCTTCTTGGTATTCGTTTGTTGTACTTCGACTGAATGGAGCGGCCTGCCGCGTCCTGTTGTTGTATTCCCCTGCCCATCAAAATTTGCCCGAAAGCTTAAGTAGCAATTGGATGTATTTATATATGTGGCTATTAATTATGTACTGTACAGTTCTAAACCGACGTCTTACGTACTGACTCTCCTGTGGGGGCCTATAAAAATAAAAGCAGAAATGAAAGCGAAGTGAAAATTGAGAGTACCTTATCGCATACGAGAGCTCGCCGTAATTGTTTACTTTTCTGTGTTTTACTCATTATACAGTAATTTGTTTTAGAACGCATGAGTAGCGCATTGTTTGGATAGGTCCAGTAGGCGAAAAGTGAGTAAAAGATGACTGCTTTGCTGCAAAGAGCTACGCTGTCCTTCGCATTACATTTGTATAGTGCTAGGAGGTGGAAAAACGTCGTGGTTCTTGACTGCGCAGAAAGTTTGATGAAGAAATGCTAGCTTCCGCTACTTAAAAGATTACTCACGCTTCCACTAGTTTTTTTTTAGGTGTCGTTAGCATATACATATATAGATTTGTGTGGCAGCCACCACAGCATATCAATCGCGAATTCCGGTAAATCCTCGCCCCAAAGTTGGTACCCTGCGTACACTGATACTCGTCAAACTATGAGAAACCCATGCGTTTAACTATATCAAACTACTGAATTCAGGCTAAACCTACAATATTATTGACTGAACGATGCGTAACATTGTGGTGGGCGGAGCCTGGTTTATGGGCGGGGCTCGGGTAGGCCAACGTTTTTTTCATCTCGGGCCTCGGCTGGGCTCGCTGTTTTATCGGGCCCACCCGATAAAAAGTGAAGTATCCGGATTTCAGCTAGTGAAAAAACGAATGAACCGCGAGGTAGAGACGTTGTGCCGATTAAGCAGACAATAGAAGTTCGGATTTGTGCATTAAATGTTCCTGCAGTCCTGCGTCTGACCTACTGAACTTCTGGAGAAAGAAGTGGTATAAATATCGATCTGAAGCTGCTATGCAGCGCCAACAGCGAAAAGAACTTCAGTTCTTGATTATATGTAGCGCAGAACCACCGCACTTGACTCATGCTCACAACATTACACAGCTTGTAATTTTTACAGAGCATCATTTAACCCGTGTATAGAGAGATGGTATTTCGACGTTTTCTTGGGATTCATTTGGATATGTTGAATAAAATGCCGCATTATCAGAAAGCAATTTCTTGTCTGCGCTGCAAACCTTCATAATGTGGAATCGGGCCACACTAGGCTCGGCCTTTTCTTTTGTACGTCAGACTGGACCTAGTACAATCGCAGCACCTTAACGTCGGGCTCAGGTGGGCATTCGACGCAGTAAGCGGGCTCAGGCCAGGCTCGAGTCGGGAATGAGGCCCGTGCATGGCTATATCCAAGACCTGGCTTACGACAAAATGTTTCAGTGGCGGGTCGAATTTCTTATTCATTGCGTGGACAATCAAGGACTGAATTTTATATTGCGGCTAAATTTCGTTTCAAAACTAGTATTTTTGTTCGATAGCAATTATAAGGACACTCCAAGCTGGATTTCGCAGCCGGCGTGGGCGTAGGCGTAGGCGTTGATGTCATGCACCGTATATGTGCATGACATGTAAGGTATCTATATATATGAAAACGCAAGAAAGAAAAAAAATGCTGAAAGAGACTCTGGTGCGCGGAACCGAACGTGGACCCTCCGAGTCGTGCATGCGGGGCGCTAACTACTGAGCTACGGAGAAGCACATCCTTGAGTGGTCAAACGGCAAGCTATATATATCTACCACTTACCGCTGGTAATTGGCATCTCGAAGGGTAACTATGGCGTTTTTAGCATTAACAGCAAGATGGCGCAGTGAGCGCGCAGCGGTGCGCGTCCTTCTCTCCCACGTGAACTTTGCGTCGCGGAGGGCAGTAAGTAGTCGTAAAGTTAGTTACGACTACTTAAGTAGTCGTTAGTTATGCTGTTTTGCTGTCTCCGCAAGAAAATTTGCCACGCCAAGACATGAATTCCACCAGGAAAACTCTGTTTTCTACTGTATAAGCAAGTTCTTATCTTGCATCATCAGTAATATTTGTTTTCGCTAAATTGGGGCTTGAAATAAAGAGGCCGATTGAGTAACTTCTGTTGACATATGACAGCCTTAGTGATAATATATATATATATATATATATATATATATATATATATATATATATATATATATATATATATATATATATATATATAATTATATATATATATTCACAACTGCGCTTTCAGTCATAGTGTGCAAATGATACTACTTAGTTATGCATGCAGTCGTCGTTGGTTGAGGGTAGTTGAATGCGCGTTATGTGAAGTATAATACATAAAAAGGAGGATGTTTTAATTTCATTTTGCGCTGAGGAACTTGACGTTCTAATAGGTGTTTTCCAACAAAGAAAAAAAAAACGCTAATCTTGGCTTTCTGCATGTTTTGTTTCATGCAGGACAGTTTCATGCAGGACATAATTAGGGCAGTGTGTTTGTTTTGCATAAGCGCAGCCAGTATTCCCTGCGTTTTCTTCGTGTTTGCGGGGTTGTTAGAGGAGGAGATCCGCATAATATTAAAACCTGCAGTACGGGTATACAAAAACCTGTGGAGTCATAGTTTTACGCAACACGAAAGCCGTAGGCAATTTGACGGTGACATGTGAGTGGGAGGATTTTGAGCATATGCGGCAGGCATTGGTTAGTTTCTGGAAACTTTCTATAGCCTTATTATGAAAATTTGTAGCGTAAAAGAATTTGGTTTCGTGGAGCAACATTTTGAAGGCCTCGTGGGCAGACAAAGGGTCGAGTCTTCGGAATGGAAAAGGCCGAATTTGAGAGGCGATTTTATACCTAACAGGAACGAATACCCAGATTTCTATAGCCTGCAGTCTGTGATCACGTATAGACTTCTTGGATGCCTCTTGCGTTTGGCAAGACTTTGTGAGCCGTAGACATCGATTTAAAAGAGCGTGCGAAGTCATGTATGCAGAAATTGGAAGTTTGACAAAGCCTTAAGATTTCAGTGCTTGACCACCAAGAGAATAAAGTACTGAAGGAATGCTGTCGTATTGCCCAGTATGAAGGTTCCATGAGCGCCAAAAAACATTATCTTCACCCAGATAATGCAGTTACGACGTGCTGCGTTTCTTGTCGGTGTGATGGGCGATTTATAAATATCCAAAGGAAATCTAACGTCTATATTTGTAGCCACCATATTCAACGCGTGTAATCCATCACGATTGGAAGTACTTTCTACGAGGCATATCATTGCAGTAACTATCATTTCGTCGTAAAGATTTAGGCGAGTAAGAAAAAACACATCTTATTTCATAAAACTGAAGGGTAATGATGTGCACTAAACCCAAAATCATAAGGGCGTAGTAAAGAATCCGATCGTGAAGGTTTACAATTTCAAACGCGCTGATGACACATCCATTCTTGATCTACTAGAAACTGCTCTTGATAAGATGCCCAGAGGAAATAATGTTCATGAACTTCGGGAATACTTTACACTTACTGTGAGTGAATGCTTATCTCGTTTTGTGCCGAAAAGAAAGAAATGTTTACAAAAAACAAACCCGTGGGTTAATTGACATATAATTCATTTGAAACGACGACTGCGCCGGGCACGACAAAAAAGACCGAGAAACCCCGTTGCCATCGCTACGCTTAGTACCGACGTGCGGAAGGAGTTAAAAACTGCTAAAAAGCTTTTTGTTTCAACAACGTTGGCTGACTATTTGAAAAATTCACCTCAGAAGTTCTGGAGATACTTGGTTGGGTCAAAGCCGGCTACAACCAGTGTACTTTTAAATGGAAACATTTGCAGTGATCCGGTTTCAGTTGCTGAAGCTTTTAACAATTTCTTTAACAGTACATATACTAGCCCGATGGACATGGCCTCGATAAGTCAAGAACATGGTAGCCATTGTGAAGATGACATTGTTATCTCTAAGGAAGGTATAATTGAATTGCTTTTAAAATTAGATGTCAAGAAGTCTTCAGGGCCTGATCAAATACCGAACGAGTTTTTAAAGCGCTATTGCGAATGGGTTGCATTATTTTTAGTCAAAATTTTTGCCTCCTCATTGGAAACGGATGTTGTACCGAGTGATTGGCTGCTAGCAAGGGTTGTGCCTGTGCCCAAAGTTGGAGACAAGCTGATGATTGAAAACTATCGCCCCATTTCCATTACATGTACAGTGTGTAAACATTTAGAGCATATAATTGGTAAACATCTTGCGTACTTTGAAAATAGCAACCTCTTTTACAACAAACAACATGGTTTTCACCGACGCCTTTCAACTGTGACACGGTTATTTTAAACCATTCATCACTTTGCTGCAGCTATGAATTCGAAAGAACAAATAGATGTTATTTCATTAGATTTATCAAAGGCTTTCGACAGGGTATGTCATGCGAAACTTCTAAATAAATTACATGGTTGTGTTAATTTACAAATAATTAGGTGGATTCAAGCTTACCTGACGAATCGTCAACATTTTGTGGAAATAGCCGGCGAACATTCATCTTTTTTGCCCATTCCTTCTGGTGTGCCGCAAGGGTCGGTTTTAGGCCCAATTTTGTTTCTGCTGTACATTAATGACATTGCAAGTGGTGTACATCCCAACATTGAAGTGCGATTGTTTGCCGACGATTGTCTTTTGTTTACACGCGTCAAGACTGTCTCTGACCAAACTTGTTTAAATGATGCCTTAAACATTATTCACAATTGGTGTGCAAAATGGGATATGGAAATCAACCCTAAGAAGTCTGCCTGCATGACAGTCTCAAACAAGAAAACGCCTTTAATGTTTGACTATACAGTGAATACTAACCAAATCAAAAGATCCACCGAAATTAACTATCTTGGTATGACAATTACAGATACACTAAATTGGAATGCACATATTGACAATCTCTGCGGATCAGCGCAGCGGAAACTTGGACTACTGAGACTTAAATTAGGAGTTGCTCCTCCTGAGGTTAAACTTCAGGCGTACAAAACTATTATTCGGCCTACCTTAGAATACGCTAGTGTGATCTGGGACCCGCATCACCAATATCAAATAGATAAACTGGAGCGTGTTCAGAGGCTAGCAGCGCGATTTATTTTTTCCGTTTATGAGAGGAGGCAGTCAATAACAACCCTGCTCATTGAGGTTAAACTTCCTCAACTTGCCATTCGCCGAAAAATCACTCGACTAAAGTTTTTATATCAGCTTTACAACAATAAGCTCAATTTAAACCCTTCTCTCTATTTCCGTTCCCCAGGAAGAGTCTCATCAAGAACCAATCACCCACACGTAATTATGCCCTACACACCGAGAATTGACACATTTAAAAACACTTTTCATGTCAGAACGATTGTCGACTGGAACTGTCTTGCCGCCGATTTCTTTGAGAATGTAGACACAGTTGAATCTTTTGTTGGTAGATTAGAATTGTCATTGTATGATGTAGTTCCCACTCTGTAACTGCCCGACAGGGCTTACAGTATTGTGAAATAAATAAATAAATAAATAAATAAGTCGGCAATAAATGTAGAGCTCACTCAATATCACTCATGGAATGTGCCTCACCCTTGGGGCTCACTCGGACACATACACACCGAACTTTTGTTCAACCGCACTTACGCAGACTCAGTCTCACAAAAACTTTCCTCGATCAACTTTCTCGAACTGTATCTCACCAAAATATTTCTCACTTCGACTGACGAAGTGTCTCTTCATAGAACGCTTCTGCTTTCGGCTCCGAGCATTGTTATCAAGTTTTTCGCTTTCTACGGGAGACGCTGCTCCCTGCCCCAGGGCGACGGACGCGGAGTCATCCACTGGTCCGCCCAGCCAGAGGTCTGCTATGGCGAGCTCCTCGGTAAATCAGCGCGCCTGGCCCAGAACCAGTGAGGCCAACGGTGATAGTCACTGCATCATGGCTGTGGACGTGGAGCCTTCTGCGGCTATGTCCGACCATAGACCACTTTTGGCAAGCTCGTCGCGGAAACGAAGCACCTGTTCGAGCACCAGCGAGGACACGGAACTGTACTCGGCCACTGGCGACGACTCGTCGGATGACGACTTCGAGACCGTGAGAAGCAGGAAGGCCAAAAGAAGAAGTATCAAGTCGTCTTCACCAGCAGGGACATTAACGTCTCAGTCAAAAGGAGAATGCTGGCCGCACACCATCCTCTTCATGCCCGAGGACTCCACCATCAGCCTTCGAGCAGTAAACAGGCAAGCTCTCTCTATGTACTTTGAGGGGGTAGCACCAAACGACATTAAGGATATCCGGGTGAACACGCGGAAGAATATTCTAGCTGTGGACACAATGACTGCCAGCGCCATAGACAAGCTTCGCAGAGTATCAGATTTGGGAGGCATCAAAGTACGACCGGTTATTCCAATGGACGGTGCCTGCACGGCGGGAGTAATCTACGACATTGATTTGGCCATAGCAAACTCGGACCTCCCAACTCTCATAAAACCAGCGAACGAAGGAGTTCTCATCGCGAATGTACTTCGCCTCGGAAACACCCGATGTGTAAAGATAATGTTCAAAGGAGATTCCATTCCGTCGCATGTCAAAGTGGGACACTTCCGACATCCTGTTCGACCATTTGTCCCTAAACCACTCCAGTGCCATAACTGCATGAAAATTGGTCACATCAAGAGTGTATGTACAAACACCACAGTATGCCCCCGATGCGCTGAGCCGCACACTGCAGACGCATGTCGGGCAACAAGTCTGAAGTGCAGAAACTGTGATGGTCCGCATGATGCTGCATCCAAGGAATGCCCTCGGATTAAGAAGGAAATAGCCATTATCAAACAAATGGTTAGGGACAATTCAACCCACAGAGAGGCTGCTGAAAGGGTACGGCGGCGACGTAGTCGCCGACGGAGGCGTGGAGGACAGAGTGTTGCGCATAACCCATTTCCTCCGAGCACGAGTGAAGTAGTAAGCACGAAGCGAAAAGAATTGGAGAAGCTCACAGCTGCGGATGAGTGGCCTACGCTTCCGCGTACACAGCCTGCAAAGGAGCCTCCTGCGAGGCCTCGCCGCCCTACACCTTCCACCGAGTCTACTTCCGTTGAGGATGTGTCAAGGGTCGATCGACAGATCATCCCGATGTTACGATCCCTCGTCGCTGTCATGGCAGACATACTAAGAAGCCTGGGAACTCCAACCGCTCGAAGCGGGTTACAGGTGTTGGACGCGCTGAGCCCAGTCCTCGCCTCCCTCGCGTAGAGTCATGGCAGGAGATCAACAATCGTTCCGCAAAGACGTCAGAGAAGCATCAGTCATCCAGTGGAACGCAAGAGGACTTAGATCACGGATTTCCGATTTTCGTCAGTACGTGTTTTCTAACCTTTTCCCAATCATCGTAATATGTGAACCGAAATTATCAAACCCGATCGGGCTATCTGGCTACGAATCAATCCCGTCCAAAACCCGAAACGAAAGCAGCAAGGTCATTGTGTATATTCGTCGGGAACTTACCTACATCATTCAACCTGTGTCGCCTCATGATGAGAACCAATATGTTTGCCTGACTGTGAAGCAGAAAACCCTAACCTTCACATTAATAGGTGTCTACTTATCTCCCTCAGCCCGTTTTGATTGCCAAAGACTGGATGACATTCTTTCGAGCGTCCCGGATCCGTGGATAATTATAGGAGACTTCAACGCCCACCACCCAATCTGGGGAAGTTCAAAAGTCAATACCACGGGCCGGAGGCTGGCTTCATTTGTATCGACTCATGAACTGTCTCTACTTAATGATGGGAGCCCTACATTTCTGCGAGGATCAACGTACAGCAGCTGTTTGGACTTGACGTTCGTGTCACGTCGCTTCGCCACAAACGTTAAGTGGTTTTTAGACATCGAGACACATGGTAGCGATCACATCCCCAGTTATCTCACCATCGAAGGCTTTGCTAGCGACCACCCGCCGAAAACCGTACGGAAGATCGATCTTTCAGCATTCAAAACCAACATTGAACACGCTTGTGAAAAAGGCTTAACCTCTGACATTGAGCAAGCGATCAAACAAGCAGCGCAGAGTGCGATGCGCACGCTGGCATATTCTTCAAAGCCCTCAGAAACGGACATGGAGTTAGAGCGACTCCGTGCGACTCGTCGGCGTGCGGAGCGTAGATATCGACGCACAAAATCCATTCAAGATCTACGGATGGCCAGGCGCATGCAAAAGAAGATCCAGCGTCGTATAGACAAACTGGAGTTTCAACGGTGGGCGAAATTTTGCGCGAGTCTAGACCCTCGCAAACCGCTTTCTCAAATATGGCGAACCGTGCGAGGCCTACGCACATTTCCCCAACAACGTTTTCCGTTTAAAGCCTTGGCCCTTTTCCAAAATAGAAGGGATATCGAGGTAGCGGAAGATTTTTGTAGGAAGATTGCGGGCCCACCAAATTGCACAGAAGCCCTTACTGCTCATTACACGCCACATTCACTTGACCCGCACCTGGACCTGCCTTTTTCAATGGAAGAACTGAATGTGGCTCTTGCTTCATGCAATCGATTGTCATCGCCTGGGCCGGATGGCATATCATACCGCCTATTATGCAATCTCGGTGACCGAGCACGAAGTGCTTTGCTGGAAGTATTCAATGAGTCTTGGAGAGATGGAACGGTCCCCAGAGAGTGGAAAACAAGCCGGTTGGTTGCACTTCTCAAACCTGGAAAATCGCCTCTAGAGCTGACATCATACCGCCCAATAGCGCTGGCTAGTTGCGTAGGGAAGCTGATGGAGCGAATGATCCTTGCCAGACTCGAGTGGTTCCTAGAACGCCATAGAATATATCCAGACGCCATGGCCGGTTTTCGTCGTCTTCGGAGCTCCATTGACAATGTCATTGACCTGGTGACCTACGTACAACACCAGAAAATGAGCAGACGGTTATCTGTCGCACTATTTTTAGATGTCAAAGGAGCATATGACAATGTTTCTCACGAAGCCATACTTGACGCCCTCGAGTCAGTTGGTTTGGGTGGGCGAGTGTACCGCTGGATCCAATGCTACCTACATATGAGATCATTGTTTATGCAAACTGATGATGGGCCGACTTCTGAACATTATACACACCGTGGTGTTCCTCAAGGTGGTGTATTGAGCCCCACACTGTTCAACCTGGTTCTGATCGGTCTCGTTGAACGCATACCAGATTCCGTGCAGATATCTCTCTATGCAGATGATATTTGTGCCTGGACATCAGGTGTAACACGTCCTCAGGTACGTGCGAGACTCCAGAAAGCAGCGAATTCAATATCGGCGTACCTTAGAGAACAAGGCCTCGAGATTTCTCCTGAGAAATCGGCGCTGGTCGCGTTCACGCGAAAGGCAATGACGTCATATCCCATCACCATCAATGGACACAGTGTCTGCTACGCCAGGACCCACAGGTTTTTGGGGGTCACGATCGATCGAAATCTCTGCTGGAGTCCCCATGTGGCCACTCTAAAGAAGCGCCTAACGGCCATCGCACAACTTTTCAAGTTCCTCGGAGGCAAAACGTGGGGCACATCAGTGCACGCGATGTTGCATTTGTACAAAACGCTGTTTCTGGGGTACCTGCGGTATAGCTTGCCGGTTCTGACGAACGCTTGCAAAAGCAGTATACGCACAATAGAAAACGCCCAGGGCCAGGCACTCAGAGTTTGTCTTGGATTACCACGCTGTACATCAACAGCGGAAACCATCGCAATCGCCAAAGATCATCCGGCCACAGTGCACATTACTTTGGAGGTGCTTAGAGCTCATATTAGACACCTTGCTCGCGCCCCTGCCCACCACCTAGCTTCGCTTCCAGAAGATCGACCGAGTGCCTCCTTCTGTAAGAGAGTATTGACTTTCCGTGAGTGCCTTCCAACAGTCTACACACCTCCGGAACGGATACTAACACCTCCTTGGTGCTTGGACCGACCAAAACTGCGCTTGACAGTGCCGGGGATTCGCAAGAAGGCGGAGCTCTCGGCGCCAGCTTTAAAGCAGATGATTCTACTCATGCTACACGAAGAATACAAAGATCATGTCAAACTTTACACGGACGGCTCGACAACTGTTGGAGGATCTGCAGGAGCTGTGATCTTCCCAGCAAGAGCCGAAACCATCCAGTTCAGAACGTCACACAAGACGACATCGACAGCCGTGGAGCTCGCGGCACTCCGCAGCGCACTCCGCAGGATTGACCAAGAGACACCACAAAAATGGAGCATTTTTACTGATTCGAAACCAGCTCTCCAATGTCTACACAATACTCTACGTCGTGGACCTCAAGATCAATTGGCGCTCGAAATACGACAACTGTACCATCACCTAATAGACGAAGGACATGACATATCTTTTCAGTGGTTACCAGGCCATTGCGGCATCATCGGTAACGAGCATGCCGACAATGCAGCTAAGAATGCTCACGAAAATGGAGTGATGGAACCTATTCCACTATCAAGAAGCGACGCAGCAGCAAAGATTAATACGCTTGCGCAGGATGTCGCAAGGTCTATGCGGAATACGCCCGGTTTTCTCCACACCCGTCTTCACCGCCTGGACCCATGCCTACGACTTACTATTCCATCTGGCCTACCCCGATCCGAGACGACCCTTCTCTGCCGTATGTGGCTTGGGGTGTCTTTCACGAACGCTTTTGTCTGCCGCATCGGAATGAGAGACAGCGCTACATGCGACCATTGCGACAATGACGAAACAATTGAACATATTTTATGTCAGTGCCCCCAGTACAGCTCTCAGCGACAGTCCCTCTCAGCAGTGTTTGCTCGCCTCGACGACCAGCCATTTTCTGAGCAGTCAATCTTGGAATGTCGGAAAGATCGAGCTTCACGCCAGAAAGCAACGAAGGCGCTGATGAAGTTTCTGCGAGCGACCCGCCTCGTAGAACGATTGTGACACTACTGTGTGCGAGTGTGTGTATGTGTGTTTGTGCTTCTCTTCCTCCCTTTCCCCTTACCCTTTCCCCAGTGCAGGGTAGCAAACCGGATATGTTTTCTGGTTAACCTCCCTGCCTTTCCGCATTAAAATTTTCTCTCTCTCTCTCTCTCTCTCTCTCGCTTCGACTGACTCAGACTCAGACTCAGGGCTATATCTGAGTCTGTGTGAGTCGACTTAAGAATCCGCTAGCGTATGATTGGCTTTTTCGTCCATGCAGACACTGGTTTTTAACACCAATATCTCGCATAATGGATGCTTCATTCTGCGCCTTTGATAACGTATTTTTAAATACGGGTTGGTAGTGGTTGCGAGCCATTGAGGAGCTTTTTTTTAAAGCGATGGCACACACGAGTACGTTTTAACAAGATATTCCTTTGAAATTGATTGAGGAGAAAGTAACTTTTGCTGACGGCTCGTGCCATTTACTTCCTCCCCCATGTTTTTACCTTCTTCCTTGTCCCAGCACCTATAGAATGGATCATATTGCATGATTGCGACCCGCTAGCTTAGGTGAGTTTGGTAACCTTGGTATAACTAAACCAAATTGACGAAGCTGCAAGGACTCGTCACTGGCTTGGCCATTTCTGAGTCAACACTCAATTCAAAAAAGAGTAAAGTAGCAATAACGACACAGAGAGAGAATAAGCAATGGTATTTTGACTTTCTTTTGTTCAATAACTTCTAGGGGAAAAAGTATTGTGCAAACGGTAGAGAGAAAAGGAGAAGAAAGACATGAGTTTACACAGCTAATACCTGCCTAATATATTATGCTGTTAGCACTAGACGTGACAGCCAAACAGAATATAGTCTTTACTTTATTCAAGTTATTCATTGGGTTCTATGTCTGTTGTGACACTGATCGCCGGTGTTCCTGTGCCCAATTGTATTCTTTGGGTAAACTTAGTACTTTGTCGCACTGCCGAAGCGGGTCTCGCAGATCAAGCAGAAGGAAGCGTGGGTTCAAGACCTGCATCATGAGGTGTCGCCACAATTCCGGATGCTTACAAGAAAGCGTCTGCTCTTTCAGTGTACACATTCAATTAATTTTCATTTACTATCGTGACAGACACTTGAGCTCTATTTTCAGTAGGCTTATCTGATGCGAACCAGTTACCAGGATCTCCCTTCAAGGGGCCCGGCTGTCGTATGCCGTGGTCATGTGCGGACATCGTCTCCTACCGTAACGCAGCTAAAATCACCTATGACAAATGAAAAAAGGGAAGCAAGCAAAAAAATATGAAGAAAATTAGAAACAAAAATAAAGAACCTAAATATCAGCGAACACATATAAAAGAGAGAAGGAGAACAAGAAAAACAAACAAACGTGAAACGAAAAAAAAAATCTCAGCATATTCACGGAGGGAATGATGATGAGTGGGGCGAAGTGCTGGAACGTTTCATCGCTAAACTGTGAGCCATGCGCAAATATCGCGCACTACATCATCATACACGTGACAAACACTGTATATATTTATATAAAAAATTTTATTGTTGGTAAGTGGTAGCTGTACGTCACTTTCATTCCCCCTTCATTGTAACGACTTTATGGTCGGTGAAGTTGTGGATCGGTGATGGGGCGTAGCGGGATGTTTGCGAGGACGATGCAGAGGGCAGTCTGCAAAGGTGCAACTATAGGTGGTCTCGTATAAAGAAGGTATGAACACAGTGGGAAAATCTATGGTTTTTTTTAACGCGCACCTGGATACAAGTATACACGACTATCTTGCATTTCTTATTGGCTACTTCTCAACAGTATTGGCTTTGTGGTCGCTGAAGTGGTGGATCGGTGATGAGGTGTAGAAGACGAGTGTTGAAGATTGGGTGAGTTGGTTCGTCGTACTTGAACAAATATAGCGCTTTACGGGGAAGAAGAAACGGCCGAGCAGACCGACACAAGAGGACAGAGCGCTCTGTCCTCTTGTGTCAGTCTGCTCGGTCGTTTCTCCTTCCCCGTAATGCGCTATACCTGTTTAAGTGAGGTGTAGTGGGATGTTTGCAAGGTGGCTACACACAACAACGGAGGAAGGACAGACTCGCAACCTAAGGAGCTTCGTCCCTAAAAAGAGAAGATAAACAGAGCAGGTTGCCCATGAGGTTTCACACCACTAGTGAGAATCTGCCTTATTTTTTTAAAGGCTTATTCTGCGGATTCGAAAAATCAGAAGTAAGCATTCGATGAGAGATGCTTCGAAGATAAACTAAAGTGTCGTTCATCACTAGAGCCTCTAAAAACAAAAACAAAAAAAGACAAAGAAACCACACTCCATAATAAAAAAAACATGACGCCCAGGTCTCCTAATTGTCCTTCCACGCCACCTTTTAGCGGAGCAAGAAAAAAGCCAAGTGTTTCCAGCTCATTTGCCTGCAAGGGCGAACTGCTTGACGCAAGCGAAAAATGTGGCAAGATACATTATCATTAGTCTCACTTCGTACCGAAGCGTCTGCTTCCTGAGCTTCCACGGTCGACCAGACAGAGACGACGTCCTCAACAGCGCCGGAACAAATGGAGCCGCAGAAACATCCGTTCTTTTTGTTCTAATCTATCACGAAAAATGCAGAGGATACCCTCTTTGTCATCAATGGAGATGCATCTCTTTTTGTATTGTCATTTCGCTCTTTATCCCCTCTAGCTATGAAGGCACATGAAGTGAGCGTCAAGTAATCGCCAGCAGCGTCAAGGACGACACCATGGCAACAAGGGTAAAAGCAATGGCGACTGTATTGCTTTAATCGGCATTCGCACTAGGCTTGATTGGGTACAGGTGCCGCAAAAACCCCATGCAGTCCCGCATCGACAGAGTATAGGTTCTGTTTATATAAATATGCGTACACCCCAGGCTCATTGATATTGTTTCTAGCTGGGAACACGATAGTACATAGAAACAGGAGCGCGACAGAAGGAGCGACTGTGCTGAATAAGTCATAAGCGGCCGTAACGTGACGGCTTCCCGCATCGCCAGAGTTCTGTGCCAGTGGCTGCGACGCCACTCCTCCCCTCAGAATGGAGAGAGACAGATGGACTTCCGTTCCGTAGGCCACGTGTTCAGCCATTGGGAGGAGCGCAGAACCACGTGTCACCGTAGCTTTCTGTTCCGGTGTCTTTGGCATACGATGCAGGTGGACCATTTCTTTGTAGTGGCCGGTGAACTGACGGTCTCCGCTGTTGGGTACGCGTTATCGCAAACCTTTTAACTTTTTCTGATGTACACAGGCCGGTGCATCACGCACGACGTGATCTTCCCAACGCTCTTGTGTCAGATGGCTGGACGTAGAAACTGCAGAAATATAATGATCATGGGCCAGTAGGGCAAACGTTGCACCGAATTGTGAGTAAAGCACTGTTTTCGCCTAGTCCATGCATTGATGCGGCACTGGCGTGATGGCTGCTCTCCCCGCGCCATGGCTTGGAGATGACTGACTGCCAACGCTCATAACAGGAGCAGCGTCACTGTTGCACGCATCTCGCAAGGTAGCGAAGTTCACACCACCACACATGGGTGTTCCTAATACGCAAGTTTTTTTTTCATGTGTGGCAGATGCGATGATAATAAAAATGTCGAAATAAAGGCTGGTTTGGCTTCGTGATAATACAACCCCAATTGATCAGAAGGAAACAAAAATTGAAAGCTTTCACAAACAATTAAATTTCTAGAAGTGTTTTCATCTCACGTAGTTTCAGATATTGTCTGGAGAATAATATTGAGGTCGTTTAGAGAGAGTGTCATGCACTATAACTGCTGTCGACAACTGTGGGCCGCAGTACGAGTGTGCCCCACGAGGCTGTATTACGAGGCGCCAGCTCAAGGTCATATGAGCCCTCTAGCTATCAGATGACATTCTCCACAACTTTCTGCGATTGACGATAAGCAAGCTTCACTGAGCTATTTACAAGATGACTATGAATGTACTGCACTAAAGGTCATGCGTTATTGAAGCATTCTTTCTACTTTTTATTTTTTTTATGTATCTTACGTTTTGCGCTTGAAAAGTATAGCGATGTACATGCTGGAAACAAACAAGATTTCTATTCCAGTTTCGTACATCAGCATTGTCGATTCACCCAACTTTTTTGCGCTTACCAGCAACCCCCCCCCCCCCCACCCCTTAATTTCCTTGTGGTTTCTGCCATGTCTTGTTCATTCAACTCAGCCCACTGCCTCAAAAGTAGGCCGACAACTGCACTAGCGAACACGTTTAACTTGTTCTGAAAAGATCGCACACGAACGAGTTGACGCCGCAAGCAGCGCGGAGTGCTCTTTGTAGAGGAAAACAAGGAGAAACGTGGAGATATAAAGCACATATGCCACCGAGAAAAATCAGAAGCTGGGTGCGTATGGGTACAAGGAAAAATTCCAAACCTCTACTTGTAAGGTCGCCAGCTGTGCGCCTTTCTGGCGTACTTCCCTGCCTTCTGCCTAGATGTTTTTTTTCCTCCCTTGAACTTGAGGCGAAATAAACATTGTGCCACTTAAAAACCCACACTATTTCATCATATGGCTTGTGCATTGTGGTAAAGGTGCACAAGGATATAGCGCAGCAACGCCGAATACTGTCTGCGGCGAGCGAGTGGTAATGGAAATAAAAGAAAGAGTGGCAGAGTAAGTGGCATCTTTGGTTCTATATCTTTAGACTGCAACAAAGCCATCAATGTCCTTATAATCAACCACCGAACAACTTAAATGCAACTGTATTTATGTGTAAGGTTATGCGGTTGGCTTCCTGCTGATCTTAAGCTCAAAACGTATAGCACATCGATGGTAGAACAAAGTGAAAGACACCATAACACACCTACACAGATGTAATTATGCCGTGCGAAAATGCACGGCGCCCATGCACATAACTTGGTGGGAGAAATATACCAATCATGCAGTATAATTTTCTCGTATTTTAAACGTAAACTGGGAGACCCACTCCGTTTGAAGATGCTAACCTAGTATTTATACGGGCTTTAATGCTTTATAAAGTATAGGTGTAAAACAGTCGAAAATAAAACAAACCCTCACTTGAAATGCCACCTACCACGATTCCGTACACGGGAAGACTGAAGTTAGGACGAGTTAGGTGCCACCAAGAAATTCTTCAGTGTTATCACCACCATCAATCTTTAACATCATAACGAAATTCTCGCTGGCGATAGCCCGTTTAGCGGCCCCATGATTTATTTATGACCAGCAAGACTCCTTTTTTTTTACGAGTGTTGAAGGCGCAGTAAAAATCTACGTGAGCCTCTATGGCTCTTGCTTTATCGAACAAGGAGCGAAACACGGCCATGCCTCGATGTGGAGAGGGAAGAGTCATGACACAAGAAGAGGTGAGGAATAAATTGTCCTTGAAGTTGGAGACAAGGAGCCCGCGCACTTGATTCTCCACTAGTCCGTCTCCTGGTGAGCAAAAAACAGCAATAAAAAAACGGCTGTGCTTTTCTGCGAGAGCGCGACTCGCACAGACCCCGACCAATCGAGTCTTATTATAGTTTGTATGAAGTGATACGATTCAAATAATTTGAGTAGAGTGAGCCTGCACGGTGGTTAACGATCTCAGGCTGTCATAAATAGTAGGAGAACGATAGGTAGCAAAATAGTTTTATACAAGTGCGAAAGTATCAGGTATCTATTGTAAACCATTGGAGCTTTCTCATGTCAGACGCTGTTTCGAAACTGCAGATACATTTCCTATGCCTTGGGATTGAGACTCATCTTCTTATAGCTCACGTGTCATCATTTTAGTAGATTATGAGAGAAAAAGTGAAAAAAGAATGCTTAACTATCATCGTATATGTTGTACTTCATTTTGCGCAAGTCGCGTTTTCATTATCAGTAAGCTTCTCACACACACGAAAAGGCAATTGACAATTTTGAGGAAACTTTCGCGTTTTCATTATGCCGATGGAATTATTAGGTAACTCGCATCTTTACTTTGCGTACTAAAGAAAAAAATTATTTCATTTTCTTATTGATCAAAATTTAAAACAAAAGAATAGCATAGCGAAAAATATAACAAGTTATTATTACTTTTTTATTCTTCGCCAAATGGTTTAGTTTGGCGTTTCCAACGTGAGAAGTATAGAGTATATATATGGCGATGCTTAACATCAAATATTTCACGATGTACAGTGATAATAAACGAAGTCGCTTGGGTTTCATGCATATATTTTCCGAGATGAGATCCATGGCACTCCGGCGCGAAGCACACCTTGAGAAGCACGGAACTTTTCCCAAGCCATCGTTATCGCGCACATGCCGGAAGACGAGCCACCAAAAGTAAACGTGGGGACAAATCATATTCTACTTCAAGAGCTTCCGCTACACTAAAGAATGTGAATGGAGAGGCACAGAACTGGGGGTTTAAAAATATACATTACATTGGGCTCATTCAGACTTCCCAGTTTTTTTGCAACGCACTGAACGCTTCAGATTTGCAGTTCGCCCTAAAAGCGACAAAGCCTCGTCGTTATTCTTATTCACCTCTTGATTCCTAATGAAACGCTCGGGCAAAAGGAAATGAGTGTGAGGTAGAGCGGGAGATAAATGAACAGAAATCTCGCTGTAGACGGCTGTCGAACTATTCGATATTTCCAAGCGTATGAGTGCGTGTGTGGTGGGCGGGTAAGTATAGGGGGAACTCGATTATTTTACTTTGTAAAACCACTCGTACAGGCGCAATAGTATACAATATGGCGCAGGCTGTTGTTGCCAGTTCGCGTATCGTTTAAATATCGCGCACACAGTCTTGCCTCCTTTGGTGGTGTCCTTCTCCCTCTTCCCTCATTTGCCTTTTCTGAAACTTTGCATCACGTCACTGAAGTAGAGCATTCGCTGCCTTTGCATTCGGCATCTTTTAATGTCTATGCCATCTCTCATCAATATACTGCAGCAGCAGGGAAATTTTTATTTAGATTTAACCTCTTTCTTTAGCCTCGAAAGCGAGCCCTTTATTTTTAGCGCCCGCTTTTATTCTGGTGCTCTTCGAACGTAGACCATAATGCGCGAGTGGAACTACTCGGTGTATGCATACATCTTAAACTTCTCTGAATAGTCTTTGCTCACACCTGCCCGATGCTTTTCTTTTTTCATTGTTCAATCAAATTACACCACACTGCATTATTCCGGAAGCCACGTTTGCCCACATTTCCAGAAACTATTTGTTAAAGCGATTTCGAATTCACGTCTTTGACTTTCACTTTCTTTTATGGCAACGTTATAGGTAATTCTGGAGAATGTGCATGGCTAAGGTTAGTTTTCTTCATTTCTTGAAAAAAAATTAAGACATTCTTTGTAATTCACAAAAACACTTAGTACGATCGAGGCCTGCTTTGGTCCATGTGAAGCAATTTCATTGCGGAAGTCGTTGTTCGCTCAGCAATTAAAATGAAAGGGCCAGACGTTCTGCCACCTTCTATTTCTTTTTTCTTTTATCTTTGCAAGAGTGTCTTGATGCTGCTTATTCGAAACGCTGTATTTTCTTCTAATACAAAAAGTTTGAGCGAAAATGAAGTGTTTAAAACACAAAACTGGTGACGATTAACATAATAATTCAGTACCGGGCTAAGAGGTATTGTGTTGCTTCCCACTTTCTTCAGCTGAGTGTCATAGCATACACTTAAATTGTACCATGTTATTCATGCGCAAAAGACCAGAGAAAAATAGCGAATTTCAATTTTTTTTCTTTCAGCAACAAAAACTTCGACCTTTTTGCTCTCGCCTGTAGTTTTTCTAACGTTGCTTGCTTTATTAAGGTTTTAGGCTGGTTAACAATCTTTCCGTTTTGCGCTGAACAACAAAGATTTCGATGTGCCGTGCGTGCGTTCTGCGAGAAGAAAATGTGCACACACACGCCCAATTCTCCTCGCAAGCACACCCCTAATAGCAAATTCTAGACAGTCTCGCCAAATATGCAAATTAAGCAGTCGGCGCATAGCTACTGCGCCAGAGCCACCAGCCACAGCTGTTCAGTGTGCTCTCAAGATGAACTCAGGCCCACACTCTTACAAGCTTACACGCGTTTGTAAATGAGGTGACATGCTTACTCTCTCCCTCCTCCCTCCGCTCTACTCACCCGCTTACTCACTCGGAATGCGCACAGGAGCTCTGCTCTTAGGTTATATCTCCTGCATAAGCTCTAGCAATGCTCGAGTGAAATACCTCGAGGTTTGCGGAGAAAGCCTTCTTCTTGCGCGCTAGTTTTATCCGTTCGTATCGCCGCGAAATTTCTCTACACGCAGCAAGTGTGGCATGAGGACTGCTTCTGGAGTTCCGGGCAACCCGTAACTGAATAAAACAAAAAGGAAACACTCAAGCTGTTGCTATTTTACTACAATTTGATTGTAACCTTTTTCGTGTTTGCTATGCACACATTACGTGGCCTTAAGGGAATATGCAGAGTAGCTTGTGTGCCTTTTACAGTGGGGTACCGGCTTCCAACCACGCAGCCGTTAAGATAAACGCATATTCTATAGTGCCTAGAAATATTACTGGCAGTGTATTTCTAGAGACTGTGCATATTCTGACGCCTGCTGGCAGTGGACGCTGGTAACACGCATTATAACGGCAATATTTCGTGTTGCATTGTGAAGCGTGTATGCAGGATGCGTGTGTTTGTGAAAGGTGAAAGCTACTTTCACTGCTTCCAAGCAGAAGTTCTTTTTTGTTGTTGTATTCGAAAGCAGAGGCGTGGCTATGTGGCGGAACATTCATTTGCCACGCAAACGACCCTGTTTCTATCCCCACTTGGACCCAAACAACCCTGGTACGGTCCCCATTCCACTCCAGAAATTTTAATTATTTATTTATTTCATTTGTATCGTTCTCAAGTTTTCGGTCACGCATAAGATGATTTTTTGCTCACGACCAATGACGCCAAGGCCATCGCCACAGCCGTTGCCAGAATTTCTGCCAAACAAACTCTTTATTGATATCGCGTTAAAAACAAATGTTGCGAACATCTGAGGCACAACATCAACACGTCAATATTCTGTGGCCACAAAAGGCACAGATAAGTAATTGTAAAGATCGTAGCATTTATTACGCTGGGCTGACAATGCTAAGCTGGGCACGAACAGACGGGTGTATCTTATTAAGATAGTACGGAGTTGGCGCCTACCCGTGCTCTTGCATTCTACAAATTATGGCCTCCGAGATTAATTGTGCATGCTGCTCGCTCACCACATCGCAAGCCGCCCTTCCGTTTTCAAAGATTATTTAGAGATGGCGCTCACGTCTTACGCAGCGCCTCCAGAATTCCCTTCACTGATTTTTTCGTTCAGAATACATTTAATTCATTCTCTCTAGACGGAAGACTATTGTCTTTCTTCAACATTTGCTGTGAAACATGCAGATATGGGGCCATTTTTTTTTAATTTCTCAACACTCAATTTTTCAAGACTTGCTGGGGAGTAGCTCATGCCTCGTTTTTGTAAATAACAATTATCAATCATTTATCTAAAAAGAATGCACAATAAAGTGAGACCATAAGCCACAATTAGATAGATTATGTTGCAAGAAATTGTGAATAAAAGTTTGTGAAATGTTACAGTTCCTCTCTAGAAGCAGTAGTCATTGACTGAAAAAACTATTCATGAACTATGGGAGACAAGGAAGAGGCGAGAATGGGTCCCTAGTCCAGCACACCGGGGGCTGTTGCTTTACGCTTGGCCTTATCCAAGAGACTTCGGGGACTCAATGAGCGGGAAGGAAAACGGCCTTTTAAGGCTACCCGTACAAGGTATGTACCAGGGAAGAGTGTATGCTTGGTGCCCTTGACATAAATTCTCACATAATGTCCCGAAGAAATGATTTCGCCACACCAAGGACATGGACTGACGTACAGCCACCAATTTTCTCAACTTTGAACGTCAGCCAGCGAAACAACAGTGCCACTTCGCGGCGGCCCCGTGTCCGGGAATCGTTCGTCAGTACACGATGCGTTGTCGGCTCGGTTCCCACATTTGTGAGCTAGTGCGTACGCTGGTTCGTTTTTTTTTTTTTGAACTTTCGAGTGTCCCGAACACCGCGTAATTCTTTGGTGATTCGAGAAGTACTTCGCATAGTATCTCGAGGGTTTATCCGCCATAGGCGTCCGTTTATGAAGGTTCAGCATGCTGTTTGTGAGTCTATCGTGACTGATAATGTTCTCGCTTCCTTCTGCGTTTCCACTTTCTAGTGCTATAGTCTAATTGCTAAAGGCATGACAGTTGCTTTATTGGTACTTATACAACAGATGCACACGAAGGCTGAGATTGTTATATTTTACTGGTAGATGTACTTTGCGGTCGTTAGAATTGGACCTTGACAGTATTTCGCGACGTCCGTGCACATTTCGTTACGGTGCCCACCAAAATGTTTAGTGAGCGGTCTATCTTTAGCTTCGCGCCTCCCCAAAATGGACTCATGTTCTTCAAAATAGTGGAACCATAAAGGACCATGGTGGAACTATCACTTGTTCCCGTTAAGTCCCGGGTACGAAAACGAGGTGCTACTCGAAGTAATAGGGTTGGTTAGGAAAGACTAAATTTGTGAGGGTCTGTTTTCCTGCCTTCAAGTGGTCGAGGCGTTCCCTTTGCCCGAGCGTAGTCACTGGTCACAGCTCTTCGAACGTGTTAAGAAGTGTATTCTCTGTGAATGTTCCGGGTAGACGATAGGGTCCTACTCACATAGGACTTAATCGCGAACGTGATCGTATGGATGGAGTATCGTGTACTCCAGCAGTACTAAAGAGCAAATGATAGTTGTGTTCTACGACTAGAATTGGTGTTAAAAATGTACAAGCAAAAATTATCTTTATGTTCCAGCCGCCTCCAACTGAATGAAACTATGCTACTGGGGAGAAAAGCAAGCAGAAGAGCGCTAATAAAAGCTCCAGTAATCTGCTCATACACGTAACGGGTTTGTGCAACAGTTCACAGGCGTCGTGCGCTTACAGCTATTTTATTGTCAGTGTTCCTTCGTACCTTATGATATGAAAGGCTTCTTTTCTTGAGGAATGCTTCATGCTAGACTGGTTGCTATAGAGAACATATGGGCGGAATAATGAAACTAAGGGGTTAAAATAAAACGACGCTTTGATCGTGTGTATGCATAAGAAAGGCTAAGTCGAAGAGTATCGAGCGTACGGTCCACGAAAACAATATTCAGCTTACTTAGACGGTTGCGAAATTGGCGTGACGCTTCCTACGCAAAGGTTCGTTTTCTATTCTCGTTTACTTTATCGAAAAACAGAATCCGACAATCGGCTTCATGGGCGTGGCGCTCAAAATGAGCGTTCTTTGAAGTCTAAGAAGGCACGCTTTCATAGCAGATAGTCCTCACCTATACTATGTTTCTATGCGCCCATGCCGCTATATGTAGAGTACATATGCAAGCAGGCTGCAGGAAGGCTGTTACTCAAACGCGAAGAGACTCAGATTTTTTTTCTTCTGATTACTTATGTCATGTCCTAATTTTATGCCACTCCCAGCCACCGTGACCATGCATCTCTGGTGACTCTCAATTGCGTGGAGACGTGGGCATACTTTAAATGTAAAGAGTGACGTACACTGTAGCTTTTGCGCCGGTAAGCAATTCCAATTCCACGACCATCGTACAAGTAATCTTTACGCCACCTCAATAGGCAGTCACGCTGAATAAGATCAAAGGAAAGCAGACACAAAGCGTGGAGAAATTGTACGAGAGACGAGTAGATAGATAGGTGAAGGCGGTAATATGGACAACAGGAATGCATTAAAATTATCGATGCCTCAAGTTGTGAGATCACGGCCAAATAATGTACGGTCTGTTGAGCGCTTTAGTATGGCACCTAAAAGGAGAGCTGTGGCGCTTGATCGCTGCCGTAGCCGAGTTGTGACGCATGCGCAGTGTTTAGCACCGACGGAAATCACAGGATGTTTACGCCTAACCATACATGGTACTACAAGCAAGAACTGAGCATTGCTAGCGAAAGAGTGACAAAACTAGCAGAACCTTAGGGAAAGATATGTCGAACGCTTGCTTCACATTTGATTTTAAGCCTTGCGTCGCTAGTTCAAACTGTGCACCGGCTATTTTTGCAGCGTGAGCGATGGTCGTGGCAAAAAAGAAGGTACACTCCATCGCTGCTATAGGAAACGCTTGAAATGCCCATCAGCGTGAGCCTAAGACATATATGGGGTGTTTATATTTGCCTTGTCCTGACGGTAAAGAACAAAAAACAACCATGAGACAAAATTAAAGTATAGGATTCTCGAACAATCGGCGTAAGAAAAAGAAAACTGCTGAAGTGGGCTGATGAAAGCATACGAAGTCGACCACGATGCTTAAATGAGGCAGTTCACTCTGAGTCATTAAGAGTGCTCAAAATAATGTAGAAAAGATGTTGTGGTATTAAACGTTCGGTGTAATTTGTGAGCTGTTATGTAAGGAGAGGCGACAAGGAACACAAGGCCCATTAAAAGAAAGGGAACGCGATAGTCTTGTATTTCAGATTAAAGATGCAGTGGGAAAGAAAATAAAGTATGCAGGTTTGTCATCGACAAATCGGAGGATACTCGGCACTAGTAGTGAACTTTTATCTTGCAAGGACTCTCGTGTGGTTGATAGAGAATGGAATATCTTCAAAAAATTAAAGGAACGAATTACAGAAGTACAGGGAAAAGGAGTAATTATCAGCGGTGTGAAGACGTGAAGAAAATATATAGCACTCACCTCGAGTTTTTGTTCGCTAATTAGCTCCACCTTTTTCTTTTGAAGAGTCAGCTTAACTTTCAAGTATTTCATCCTTTTTCAACAATTTCAAACTTTTCTCTAGAACATTCAACATTTTCATTGATGCCGCTGGCTTCACAAGTCGTGGAGTCGTGGAAGCTTGAAGTATCGTGCCTGCAGCCTCCAGTCTATGGGTTCTATTTGTCATTTTTCTTGCTAGGTTGTTTAAGAACAAAAGAGTGAAGGTTTATATATATATATATATATATATATATATATATATATATATATATATATATATATATATATATATATATATATATATATATATATATATGAAGGCCAGACTCTAGGCCGAAACGTCGAAATAAACCACGTTGTGACCGCTCACGGAGGATCTACTAGACTATATATATATATATATATATATATATATATATATATATATATATATATATATATATATATATATATATATATACAATGCCTCAAAGAACCATCAGCCTTGCCCCGACACGATGCTTTGGTGGCTAAGGCACTCGGCTGCTGAACCGCAGGTCGCAGGATATAATTCCGGCTGCAGTGGCTGCATTTTCGATGGAAGCGAAAATGCTGTAGGCCCGTGGGCTCAGATTTGTGTGCACGTGTAAGAACCCCAGGTGGTCTAAATTGTCAGAGCCCTCCACTACGGCGTCTCTCATAATCATATGGTGGTTCCGGGACGTCAAGCCCCACATATCAATCAAATCCAACCATGAGCCCTAACTCAATGAGAAACGCTGGGGTTCATGGTTTCATGGTTAATTATTGGTACGAAGTGCTGGAGTAACAGTCATTTTTTTCATGATTTGCCCGTTATGGTGGCGTGGAAGGTTGCGTAGTATATAATGGAGAAAAACACAGAACGAAGAATTGAAAACAATAAAAATAAAGCAAAATTGAAACAAGAAAAAAAAGTGAACCTACAAGGTTTACTTTCTTACTATGTCTTTTTTAATACTATGTTCAAAGATGCAACTTTCGGCAGTGCTCAAGCAGCGTTGTTAAAGGGACACGAAAGTCAAATAACAATTTACGTCAGAGTGAAAGCTCAATGTATGACAACTCCTAAAACGACATTATGATTAACAACAGTGCCCTACTTACCAAGAAATTAAGACAAAGGCAGAAGAAGACAAGCGCCGGGTAGGGCATTTTTAAAATAACCCCGATGACATCAGATGAACTGCCAGCAATTAATCACTAGTAATCAATCTAACTGCACTGAATAATGAACTTTCCGTGAATCAAGAGGCGCAATAAAATGCTACTTGTGCGTCTTTGTTTGATTCATGGAAAAAAGAACCACCCGACGTTACAATGACGAATTGTGTGAGTGTTTCAAAAATTAAATTTTCGCGTGGGTACACAGGACAGGTCGTGCCATCTAGTGGGGCGTAGTTGAAACAAAAGCGTCTGCAATCTTGGAGCATATGGAGGGAAACTGATCAATGACCGTTTTCGCTGCTGTGGCTCCCATTGCTTTCGATCTGCTGCTACTAGCGCAGTAAAGCCGGACAACGTTGTGCACGACAACAGTGACGTGAGACGGACCGGCTGGTCCGCTTCTTGAGGCGGGTAATTTGAAGTGTGCTAATCCGGTGCACACCACTAAAACGTCATTTTATTTCCAGATAGGTCTTTACTCGGCACAAAAGTAACACTTCGAGGTTTCTGGACCGCCATTTCAACAATCAACGTCGACTTAAGAGTTGACTTTAGTGTCCCTCTAAGGGTATCAGTCACGCCGTGCCCGATGGCAGCAATTACAAGCAGGTATCTTCACCTTCTCAAGGCGGAGATAATCTTTTTTATTACTCGACGTAAAGCTAAAAGCAAGAACGAAAGCATATTTGAAACCACGAGCAGTAAATGTCCCACTGGTTCTTTTCTTTTAATTTGTAATCCAGATTCTTTATTGCGCTATTTTAAAGGCTTTGCGAGCAGTTCAAGCTTCTTTCCTAGCCTCTTTATTTTTCATGTGACCTTGGTTCTCTCCTTTTCTATTCCTGCGATTCCCAATGAATGTCAGGAAAGTGTGTTTGAAGGCGGCACTCTAATGACTTTAATTGACAGAGGGAGCAATTAGGACGTCGACCAGCACAAGAAACAGCTAGAGGTATTTTTCTGAAATGTTCACTTTTCAAGTGTCAGAAACACCAGAGCATTCCTCTTTCCCGACCAACACATTAGCTTTTTTTTACAAAAAATTCAAGACCTGTCTTGTCGTGCCCTTAATGATGGCGGGATCTGAAAACATGATAATTTTGTGAGGCCCTTAGTTTAACCGTACATGATACAGTGTCTGCCCAGCCTGTACGTACGTCACTTAACTTCTCTTTAGAAAAGAGTGATGGTATAAGTGCTTACATAGAACTCAGCGTCTGATATTTATATGAAACCAAAGACCAGACAACTTGGAAGATAATTTTAATGGAAGATAAAGATTACAAATAAAGGTACGTGTAAAATCCGGTCCAACTCACCGCAGATGCGGGATACAGCAATTCTTGTTGTCTATTATTAACATATTGATAGTTCAGTACAACTTTTTCGACTCAATTTTTAATTAAAAAGAAGTATTTTTGTTGCAACAACTAAGCAAATGTATTTTTGTTGTACCAAGTGACAAAGTTATTCCTTTTCCTAATATATTATTATTATTTTAGGCTACATCACTTTCGGACAATCCTCCAGGGTAGATGTGAGCGGAAAGTTTAGGATCTGTATCTACATCTGCAACAAAAGCGCGCAAACCACCAATCAGGCTAACAGGAAGGTAAGTACGAGAACAAACGTTTACTGCGAGCCTGCGTACTGCTTCCAGCACTGTGTTTACAAGTGCTTCATAACCAACTGGCCAACTTACTACACTTCAATCCAGCTGTCAGCTGCAAGACAAATATGTGAGCTAATCTTAAACGGCTATCACTCCTGTAAATGCGTTTGTCAGAAATAAGAGCGAAGGTATAAGAATATTTCAGCTCTGGGAACGCTTGTCGGAATCATGCGGCATCGTTTGATTATTATGGGTATCGCCAACTAGCCAACTATCAGTCCTGCTACCGTTTGATCTCGTGTTTTGACGAGGTTACTGAGCATTTTATCTCGCATAAAAAATGCCCTGTAAAGGGAGCTTGTCGTGTCGCACCGAAATTTATCATCGCCTCTAGAAATATCAACGTACTCAGCCCTAGACGACCGGGAATTGCGTTTGTTAGTTTCTTTCTCAGTTTGTTTTCTGTTCATGATCATTGACGCAAGTACGAACTAACCATCAACCCTTATATGCTGAAACGTTAAGTACGATGCGAAACCTTCAGTGTGCGAAAATTTCAAGTGGCCCTGCTCTCAAGCTCAATCTATTCGTAGTTTAAAGCTAATGATGACGCATTAAGGACGACGCTGCACGGCCACGTACAGCTTAGAGCTTCTTTCACTGAGACGTAGGCCCATGGCTCAGAAAGAGGGCTCAACTCAAGCTCACGCATCTATCTATCTATCTATCTATCTATCTATCTATCTATCTATCTATCTATCTATCTATCTATCTATATATATATATATATATATATATATATATATATATATATATATATATATATATATGCACGTATGCCCTGACGAAGGCCGGTTCCCGGCCGTAACGTTGGCAATAAAGCATCGTTTTTCGTTTGCTTGTTCGCTTCTTCTGGTGACATATATATATATATATATATATATATATATATATATATATATATTGGTGGTGTCGTAGTTTTCTGTTTATTCTATCACAAAGTTTCATTCTTCATCGCTATTTTACTGTAGTCTTTTTCCAATATCACAGCACTTTCTTGCACCTTTTTCCTTCCCTACTTCCTGCTATATTTGACATTATGAGCAGATAGCCGCCTCGAATCTACTTTTAGCGCATACCAGTCTGCTCCTTCTCATACACTTCAGATAGTAACTATTTATTAGTTTCTGTGTATTGAAGTATATTATGATAATAATAGCATCTACTTTAAGCAGTGCGCTTTCTGAGCTTTTTAAGAAAAAATATAAATCAGCGTGGGTGAGGTAGGCGTTTGTAATGATATGTCTGGAGCCCGCAATAAATACAATTGTAAAAGAGAAAGCTGTCACAATACATTAAACAAAACAACAGCGAGAATAGTCGGAAGCAGGAGGACGAGGAAAGGTTGAAACAGCCTTTCTTTTTCTTACGCCATTGCGTGGACCTCTGGGAACAAAAGTTCAGCAAAGAGGCGACTCGTCTGCAGCGCCGGTAGTTCTTAAACAGATGCGCGCTAGAGAAAACTTGAAGTTCAACACTCGAGAAAGGAGCTTATACTACAAGAAGTGCCGCAAGTGCAAGAGCACCGAGTTCAAAGAGTGCGGACGGCAGCTGTACTATAAGCCTTCATCTCTGTTTTAGAACTCACTACACAAACTTCCCGACTAGGTGAAGCACCCAGCTCCGCTCTTCTTGAGCTGAAAAAGCCGGTGCTACCATCTGTCTTGGAAGAGTGTGTACCTTATGAGTTTTATATAAAACTGCGAATGCGTAGTGCTTACACGGTGAAGGGGCCGCCTCGGATCCGTAATCACCCTCCCGTACTCGTGAAAGGCGCGCTGATTAAAATGGAATCTTGGAAAGCAGAGTGAAAACTGAGTGCTGTCACTCCGCGCCACTTTCTTTCCCCACTAGTGTTACATGAGATACTTTGAGGTGAACAAATGAAGTGCACTACTGTTAGAATGTGCTCGCTCACGTAAAATAATAGCATACTCCAAAAGAGCAACAGAGATGCCGTGTCACCCGGTAAGAACAAAGTGAGTACGATGCCTTACTGCCCTACCACAGTCTCGAAGATTCTGAAAAGCATCTGCGAGTCAGTGAATTGGTAACCCAAGCCTACAATAAACGAGGCGAATTTCCGACGTACCTTTATTTGCCGATATTGTTGCACCATGTCGGTTGTTCACCTTGCCTCCTCAGCTGAGTCTAAACATCAGGCAGCAAATAAATTACACGAATTAAGCACATGTCTTGCGATCTATGCGATGTGGAACAGGGCCGTAGTGGTTATACATCGTAGTAATAGATTGCCTATTTAGAAGGCCGACATTGTGAGGCTCGACATTACGACCATAAAATTCTGGTTGTACTACTCCACAACGTGGAACATCTGTTGCAGTAAATGGGACTATGTTCAGTTTTCTCATGTACTCCGCAAAAAGAACAGTTTAGAGAAGCTGCCCGACCAGCTCCGCGTAAATAAAAGTTAATATATGGAGTCTGACAACGTAGCCTAGTGATTGCAACTTCAAGTTCTCTTGTGTCATATAGTTTACTCTTCCAATAGTGTATGAGGTGTTGAAATTCTAACGAAACTAAATAGTCAGAAAGTACTAGGCTAAAATTTCTCTTAGTTGAAAGAACAGCTCCCGCACGCCAAAAAACAGCGCTGATAATTGGAAGAATTCATATTCTATTTCACTCATCCGAAGACATATATTGCCTCTCATTTTTCATACGCGAAAGATTCATTCCTTCAAGTTTGCACAAGAAACATTGTTAGGTGATAGAGTTATTTCTCGCCTGAAGAAGCAGCACCGCTATAACAGCACTGAATGCACTTATAATATGCACAGTGTATCTATCCGTTTCATTGCCATTATCAAAACATCATGGTGAGGTAGGCTAGTTAGTCGTCGAAGAGCTAAGAAATGAGCAGGTGTACGACTTACAACCCCGAGAAGAATACAAAGTGAGTCGTATTTCGGACTACTTCCTGCTCCCTGGTTATTCCTGCTCACGGCTGGTTATTTTTTCATCCACTTTTCTTTCTTCTTATTTACATTCCATTGGTTCTAATAACTTCCCCTGTACATTTCTTGGCATTACTGTCTGTTATATCTCATTATTATTGTGTTAAAACATGGAAAAACGAGCCCTTATGTATACACTTCTTTCTCTTATTTCATTAAACGAGGGTCTCGTACTGGCAGACTCGGTGTCATTAGGTTGTATACGAGGGACCATTAATCAGCTGCCCGCTCATAATAAGTTCACGTGCTACGTGACGCCAAACATGCGCATAAGAGAGTGTTTTCACACTCGTCACTTGGCTTATAGATAGCGCTGACTGTCACTCCTACTTCTAAATTCCCATATAAATCCAAAACAATGGATGGAGGGCAAGCCCCTGTGGTAGCTCAGTGGTTAGAGAATCTAACGCGTTATTCGAAGGTCGTAGGTTCGATTCCTGCTCACGGCTGGTTATTCTGGTTATTTTTTCATACACTTTTCTTTTTTCTTATTTAAATTCCATTGGTTCTAATAACTTCCCCTGTACATTCCTTGGCATTACTGTCTGTTAGATCTCATATATATATATATATATATATATATATATATATATATATATATATATATATATATATATATATATATATATATATATATATATATATATATATATATATATATATATATATATATATATATATATATATATATATATATATATATATATATATATATATAAAGAGTACGCATGCACACACGTATTAGGGTAAGTGTGTAGAAATTCATATAAGGTCTGAATATTATATGGCATTAAAAAAAACGTGATATTGTCTACATAAACATAAGTTGTTATGTCCTGTTGACGGGGAAGTGTGCTCGTTAGGAAAGGCACCGGGCAAAGCCCTGACACTTGTGGTACTCCCCTTCGTTTTTGTGTTGATGATGGAAACACATCTTCGAAGCAATAAAATTTCCTAAGTGCGAAAAAATATGAACCCACGCCGCTTGGTATGACAGAAAATTAAGTTGTTCTAAGTGATCTATCAAAAAACACAGTGCTCCACGGTATGATATGCTTTAACGATGTCTAAAGCAGCATATTTGCTATGTAGGTGGGCTAATTGAAGCCGCCTTCAGGTCATTTTCTGCCTCTTCTTTTTTCTCTGTTTCTCGCACGCCCGAGCCCTGGCGTCTTTCTTGGTCATGACAATATGTATATACACACATACGGAATGCATGCCGTTGCCTCATCGCTCAGCCACTGACATGTGATCACTGATCTATGGATCCGAAGGTTGAAAACCATGCGAGCTCAGTGTGCACTTGAGCCCACTGCTGATGCAATTGACTGAAGGCATGATCCAGTCGTAACGCAAGAAGCTTACCTCGCTTTAGGCTGCATGCTATTGAGGCGCTCGTAAAATTGAGGCACAGCAAGGGATTCGTTTCCTCTGTTCACTTGCGGGGATCGCCGGATGTATTACCGCGCATTCAAGTGAACCAGACTCATCTGACTTATGGAGGTCTTTTTTATCTAAAGAGCGAATCGCTTACGCGCATTTGCGAATCACGTTCAATACGCCTACACTGCCTTCATTCCGCGAAGATGCCGACCAGGTATTAGAAAACGTCGCCGAACGACAGCACAGCTCGTGAGCGGCAACTATACGCGTTGGCACGCCTCGTTGAGTGAAAGTCGAAGAAACGAAAGTGACGCTCATTGCAAAACGAAATTAAAAATTTGCATTTAGAAAGCATTCTTCGCTGCAATTGCCTCGAAGCTGAAGTCGCTTTTCTTCTAGAGAGGCCCGCATTCCCATTAAGAGGCATTTGAAATTTGTTTGGTTTTTTTCGCGTTTCTATTTTTGTTTTTGAAATTTGTGAAAAAGAATTCTTCAGAGTACTAAAATGAAAGAAGCTTTTTTTCTGATTTGTCTGCGGCTAGTTACACGGTATATATTAGTGTGCGTGCATGCGCGGGCATATGTGGGGGTTGAAAAGAGAGTGTGTTAGAATTATTTATTTGCCTTTCGGGACTTTACAAAGTCAGTATATATGTGCTGTAACTTTTGGCTGCGTGTGCCACAAAAAATATTAGGTCATGCTCACGTTGCTCATGCTCCACTGTGAAGAATGCTCCCGCATGGGAGCTGAAACGTCTTTTTTAAGAATATACGTTTACTTTGGCTGTGCTTCCTTCGTTCATATTTTTCCCCGGCCAGGCTAGTGTCCACCAAACTGTCGACTTGGTAAAAGAATGTAAATAGTAAATGCACAATAATCACAGCGCCCGTTCAAAAATATAGAAACACCCTTTTGACATCCGCTTTTCGTTTCCAGAGCACTAAACACCACAACCACCAACTTCAACACCATCAAACACCACAGCTCCTCGTTGTTGAAAAAAAAAACATTACTCGTAGCTGAAAAAAGCATTACTCCTAACTCAACAATTTGAGAATTATTGTACTTATTGACATATTTTTACTCTTGCTTCAGGACTTCGTTAGATTAGTCACATACATCATCTGAAAGACGTTGATTGCAATTTGTCTCTAATATGTCTCAACAGCAATCCTGAGCTTCGGTGCGTTGTTATGGTAGGTTGTACTAGCAAGATCAAGTTAAGTGATCAGGTGTATTTTGTTTGATTCATTTGTAGTTTAGGCATAATCCCACGAAGTGTGTTGCGGGCCCTGGTAACCCACACGTTTGTCACATGCAAGTAATGCTTGTCGGTAATAAGTGTACGTGGTGAATTTTCTAGAAAAGCATGTTTTTACCGCTGAATTATGTCAATGCTAATGCATTATATTAAAAAAAGCAGCAAACAATTCCAATAGTGGAGATTGAAAATGTAAAATCGGCTAATCTCTAAACACTAGTATAGGAACCGAGGTTAGGTCCTCTATCACCATGCGTGTGGCGGCAAGCAAAACAAAAAAAACCTGTTCAGTCCGACGGCAGAAGCAGAACTAAGCATTATTTTCTCACAACCACGGGGCACGCCGCACGAGGAACAAAGCGCAGGGGCGTGCACATGCGCCTGAGCATGCCAAAATAATAGGCGGTGGATTATGATGATGGCCGCTAGAGGGCTCCCTTCCCCCCCCCCCCCCTTTGATTAAAAGGAAAGTGATGCATTGGTCCCCAAGAAACAGTTTTAACGGTCAGGCGATTGGGTGGAACCTGCGTTTCAGCGGTGGCAAAGAAGTTCAGAGCACATATTTCCGACTCTGTCGCTAGGTAGGCGGGTTTCACTTTGTCGATCGCCACGACCTCTTTGCGTCTATTGAGTTCGATGGTCACTGTTATTTCTGTTTTGATGAACACCTTGAATGGGCCGTCGTACGGAGGTGTAGGGAAGGGTCGGATACCTTCACGCCGGACGAAAACGTGGCTCGCTGTGGCCAAGTCCTTGCTGTCAAAAAACGTCCGTCGACTATGCCTCGCGACAGTGGCAAAGACGCAGGCATAAGAAAAGAAAACCGAGCTGTTCCACGTAAACTGTCTGGACCGGGCTTTGTGACAGTTCCTGCAGCGAAAAATTCGCCAGGCACACGCAGCGCCGTACCATAGACCAACTCCGCTGCTGTGCAGCCGAGGTCTTCCTTGAAAGATGAGCGTACGCCAAGCAGTACGAGAGGAAGTTCTTCAGCCTAAAATGAACGAGCTCGGCGAGCCACCAAGGCGGCTTTAAGTTGACGGTGAAGGTGTTCAGCCGTTCCATTCACCGATGGGCGATATGCGGTAGTATAGATATGACGGTCTCCAAGCAGGGCCGTCAGTTCACAGAAGAGATTGCATTCAAACTGTCGGCCGCGATCAATGGTTACGACGCAGGGGCATCAAAAACGTGAGATCCAGCCACTGACGAAAGCTGAAGCCACGGTGAATGCCGTTATGTTGGCGAGAAAGAACACTTCGGGCCAGCAGGTGTAATGGCCCACACAGGTAAGGATGTAGCGTGCACCTCTCGACGGTGGGAGTGGACCGGCGATGTCATTATAAACGTAATCAAATCCAGCATCGGGTGGGCGAAAGGATTGAATTCACAATTTCGTGTGTTGGGTCGTCTTGGAGCGTTGACAGCGGAGACATTTCCGCTCCCAACGCCATACGTCAGAGTTCACACTCGGCCACACAAAGCGGGCCGCAATGAGACGCTGAGTTGCACGAACTCCAGGGTGACTGGCGCCGTGGAGCTTGTAGAATATGCCATGGTGAAGTTGGAGATGGACAAATGGTCGAGTTCGATCCCATGACACGTCGCAAGTTATGGTGCCCGATGAAAATGGAAGAGAAACGTCAGTCAGCGCCAGCGATGTGGTGGATTAGCAGATGTCTCGAAGTTCAACATCTGTAAGTTGCGCCGTGGTAATTTCTCCGTAGTCAAGGGTGAGCGCTGATATGGCATCGATACGGGAGAGGGCATTTGCGGCCGCATTGACTGGGCCTTCAATGTATCGAACGTCCGCAACGAATTCGGAGATGAAGTTGAGGTGTCGTATTTCTCGTGCGGTATAATTGTCATGATTAACGCGACAAGCGAATGTCAAAGGCTTGTTTGTGGTTCGTGAAGACGCGAAAGCTTGAGCCCTCCATTAGGTGTAAGAAATGTCGAATGTCCAAGTATACCACCAACAGCTCACGACCGAACGTGCTGTAGCGCGTTTCTGTAAGCTTTAGTTTATTCGAGAAAAACCCAACTGGATACTACAAGTTGCGTTGCAACTGCTGTAATACGGCGCCGACAGCCACACTAGATGCATCGGTAATAATACGCATTGGTGCTACATGCAGAGGATGCACAAGCAGTGTGACGCCTGTCAGTGCGTTTTTGGCGGCTTGGGAGGACGATTCAGCGCCAGGCGTCCATGTCAAGGGGGATGACGGAGCTTTCGTGGTCTCGAGTAGGTCAGTGAGTGGTTTCATTATGCGGGTGATGTTGGAAAGAAACCGGCGGTGGATGTTGAGCAGCCCAAAAAACTCGCGGAGTTTTCGAATAGATGTTGGGTGAGGGAAGTTGCGTATGGCTTTAACTTTCTTGTCCAACGGTCTGATGCCCTCGCTAGTCACACGATGTCCGAAGAACTCGATGTCTTCGACACCAAAGACACTTCGCGGGGCTGATGAGAAGGGCGTGTTCCTGGATCCGAGAAAATAGGAGGCGCAAATGGTTGCAATGCTGTTCGGCAGAAACACTTCCTACCAGGAGGTCTTCAAGATGCGCAAATACGGAGAGTAATCCACGAGTTACTTCGTTGATAAACCTCTGGAATTTCTGAGCAGCGTTTCTCAACCCGAACGGAATGCGAACGTACTCGAAAAGCCCGAACAGTGCCACAATCGAAGTCTTTGGAATGTCCGCTGGCTCAACCGAGTCGGCAAATTACTGAAGGGCCAGTAGTGACAACATGATGCATGACATTGTGGCGGACTGGCAGCTCATGGTTGGAAGGTTAAGCGATGGCTGGAAAGTCGGACAGAATTGAGGCGAACATAGATGATGGTATCTGTGGCGATGTTCCAGTGGTAGTTGTTGGAGGTGCGAGAATGCCCGGTATAGACATACTAGTCATTCTGTCGACGAGTCGACATACGCGGAAGTCAACACTGGGGGCGAAATGGGTCAGAAAATCAGCACCCAATATGACCATGCGTACGTGTGCCACGACGAATACCCATCAGAAGGTGCGTCTGAGACCTAAATCAATGGCGAGAAAGCACTGACCATATGTGTTGATGGGAGAGTTGTTGGCTGCTTGAAAGGGCGCGGTTTTTAGAGAACGTTGCTGGTCTAGTCGCACCGTAGGAACTAACCTGACCTCTGCACATGTGTTCACGAGAAATCGATGTCTGGCACTCCTGTCAGTGACGTAGAACAGGCGGCTTGTCATATGGCAAGAGTCACTGGCTGCCATCCGTGGCTCCACGGTGTTTTCCTGCCAGCTACTGCCAGTCACTTAGCCCGACTTTGGTACGAAGGAAACGTAACGGAACAAAAAGGAGAGTTGCGGTACAAAGCCATTTAGAATATCCATTCACCACTTCAGTTTTTATGTACTTCCGTGAGACAGTGCCATCTAGTATACGCTTCTGGATATACTGCCAGTTACGTCTGACGCGGGACAAAGTTACACTAAGAGGAGCGTCACTTCTAAAAGGCATGGCACGCCACCGGACGAACTCCGTGTTCATAGTAGCGTGGACACGCTCGAGGGACCAACGCACCCGAAGCTACATTAATTGAGTCATGAGTCACGAGTGCCAGGCATACAGTAACAATCAAGAACGTCCGTACACAGTTACACGGCCTTTTGTGAGTGCGGTCACGGGCAGTACACCAAGAACAGAAAACAAGAACGTGAGCCGAGAAACAATGCAAAAAAAAAAATCGGCTACATCCACTCTGTATGGTGGAGAGATAGAGGAGAATAGAAAAGACACGTGTGCTAGATAGAAGGAAGCGCATTCGAAATCTGCCTAATTAGTAAAGTCAGCCTCCAGGACAAATCTGATTAGGTGAACATGAGGAAAGGAAAAGTGGCTGCAAAGTCCTGATAAGTAGGGCTGTAAATATTTGAGGAGGGTACGCATATTTAAGCACAGCGCTACCAGCCGACTTCGCTGCACGCATGAATGCCGCCTCAGTGCTACGGGTGGCACTAGCTACAATTTAGGGGAGAAAAGGTTCACAATTGTGAGATGCCTATTACCACCCTTGCCTTCTTCTATAGGCTTAAATGTCTTTGTCTGTCCTTTTTCGCACTGGCTAAAAAAAACTGAATATTGACTCTCTGCAAGGAACTTTGAACATATTTTAGTTTTAATTCAAGTGGTTGGTCAACACGAGCCGTCCTGGACCCCAAAATTGCTGCGAGCGTGTGAGTATTCCTGTGACACAGAGCTTCATACTTGTTTATTTTCGCGTTGAGCGGCGAACCGACGGGGTTGGTATTTTGTAAGTACATTCAGACTCAAGAAAAAGCGACGCATATTAAATAAAAGCAACGAACATCCTATCAGCGAGAGCACTTGCGTGATGCGGAGCGCTAGAGCTTTGACGTCGCACAACACCTGCCTTGTTTAGAAAGCGAGAAATTCCTAGAAAGAGAAACTGAAGATAGCAGCAACGTAGGATAAAAGTACGTTTGCTTTGTGCACAGAACACAAACATAGAGGGCTCAGCAAACTTGTTAAGTTTGCTGTTTATGTATCACAAACACATGTAACATACGCATGAAATCCTGAGGCCCCGCTTATCTTCGACTTTAGTGGCTAGCAGACACACCGGCACGTAGCCGCTTGTGTGCCGTGGTGTGTTCCTTGAAACAAATTTGTGTTTCACATGCTGCCGAAGTGGTTCTCAGGGACAGTGTGGAAAGAAGCAACTGGTTCGGATCAGCTCGGCCAGGCGCCGCAATATATCTCGGTGGCCCACAAAAATAAGTCTGCCCATCGAGTGATCTCAATTCATTGATTTACATTTAACATTCTGGTGGTTGATTGTTTACTACCTTACACTTGGGCCTTATTATGACAAGTTTTCGAAATAAAAACATCAATTTTTTTTCGGTTTTATTGTTTAGCAAACTTCTTCTTTATATTCTGAAGCCGGATGAAGAGTGCTCGGAAGATAAACAATAATGCCACTCGTAGCTCATGCCGTTAACAGATATGCTAATATATACACACACTCATACGGGTACATATACTCTTTCTTACTGAGCTCTTGAGTTTCACAGTCGCAGCGAACTGTAAAGGTAAATACACAGAAAACATAATTTTGTAAGGCCGTTGGATCTACGTCCTCTCTGGCTTTTGCAGCCCGTACGTAGCGCGCATTCTGCTAGTTCTGCTAAGAATTAGCAGTATAGGTGGTTTACTGCAGCAGTACGGTTCGCTATGCAATAAACATTACCGAAAACACAACAACAGGACGACTAAGCCAAATAACAATCCATAAATATTATACACCAGAACCTAGAGACCAACAGCACACGATGTATTAGCGTTAGTCAAGAGCACGACCTTATAGACAGTAGGGGAAACACTTCTCTAGCATGTGAAAAAGCTTACGCATGATGCAGAGCTGATGAAATCTATCGAAAGTGAAGAGACGTATTCGTAGATCGACTCTACTTACTTAAATAAAAAAGCACTTCACGTTCACTCACAGAAAATGGTAGAATAAATATATGTGAAGAAATACGAATTTCCGCCTAGATCACGCAGGCTATTTCGTGGCGTTAAGGTTTCTTTTTTTAAACGGAAGTGTTTATACCGGAGTCAGCAAAGAATTCAATGACGTGTTTCGGTCATAAATTCAATGTTGAAAAAATGACACGGGATCAGAAGACTACAAAAAAAAAACTCCGTGAATGCAAGTCGGGCCCATGACTTTTGAGGCCACGACATGAGATTAAGGGTAAGATATCCACTGTGCCATACTCACAAATTTGTCGCTTAAGAAAATACGCCTTTTATGTCTACAAGTGGCCTCTCACCACGACCTTGGTAATCTGCAGTAATGCGTCGTGTGATCGGCATCCGCAATTAGTTTCTCTGATGCGTCGTTCCTAAATGTCCGCCTCTGTCTGCGCAATTCCAATAGAAGTGCAATTTTGTCAATGGCTTAGCACACCCTCAGGTGGCGACCTTAACCCAAGCGTGATCGTCATGGCCCATAGCATTCATCTATTCGAGGGGAAAAAATGCTAGGCCTGCGCAGAATTCCTACCACAGCCACAGCGAAAGCTGTAAGCATGTATCCGCTACACACTTGCAAGGACTATTGTGAAATTTTTTGACGTGGTGGTTGACGACAATGAAGAATCATATCTGAAGCTTTTGCAATAGTTTGGAACTTGCGACGACCCATTCGTTACGCAATTCACATTGTGTGACACATGTTTATTCTTTTGTTGTTCTAAAACGCATTATTAATGATACTAGTGTTATTTCTTTCTCGACATCAAGGCTCCCTAAGGCCTGCTTGCAATGGAGTTTTGAACATTATCGTCACTCTTTGGTAGAATACTGGGCTGGCATGCAGGAGACCCGGGATGGACTACCATTGTGTCCTTGGTGTTTCTATTTACTTAGTTTTTTTTTTCTTATATTGCGCGACTTTGGTTAGGACACCGGCGGCGGCAGTGGACAACTACTGCGCACGTGGCCCTTGTAGTGATATCCTAACACCTTTAGCGGTGAAACAGCTGCGCAACGCCCGCCGGCTTTACCTGGCTCAACTCGATGTTTCCCACTTACGCTTGCCGCGCCAATATTTGCGGCCGGCCGAAGGGAACAAAGGCACGGGTTCCTTTTCCCTCTGGTCGGCCAGTGGTGTTTCACCACAACATGCCGTGTCGACTTTAGCCGGAGTTTGGCGTCGAATCAGTCACGCTCTTCTGGTTCTCACATCGCTTTCTCTGGTTCCACTCTCACCGTTAACTTCTACAACTACACAAGCATCTATTACCACAAGGGTCTGTTTATTCATTGTTAATAGGCGTTAGTCGTCGAGATGGAGAAGTCCCTATCACTAAGCAGAGTGGAATGCAAGCGATATAAAGACGCCGGATTACATACATACATATATATATAAGCATCAGAGGGACTACTTGAACGAAGTCCTGAGAAGAAGTGAAGACAAAAAAATATCAGAAAGGTAGGGAGGTTAACTAGATTAAGTCCAGTTTGCTACCCTATACGGGGGAGAGAGGAATTAGGAAGAAATAGAGAGAGAGGAGGAGATACACATTGCGCATAACACACACACCACACACAAAGTTCAGGTTTCACAAGTGGTCGCAAAGTGATGTTGTCCTCAAGAATTGCAGAAGGGCTCGTGTGGCTTTCGGGGCTGAAGTACGTGAAGGCCACGATCCCAAGATCTTCTTCAGAGTAAACGATCGGTCATACAGCCTTGTTAAGGCACTTTGGCGAGTCTGGCGATATTCTTCGTATTCTGGACAGTGGCACAGGACATGGACGAAGTCCTGAGACTCCCTAAACCAGTCGGCGGCTCCACACAGGTCGGCACAAGATGGTGAAGACCCTCCGCAATGGGCAACACCCGCATACTTGTAGCGCATACGTACCCGGCCGTCGGTATGTGACACACAAGCGCTGACTTCCAACTGAATATTGATTAAAGAAACACATGCAGTATATAGGTAACCACGTGCCCACGCAGCTTGACATCCACAAAAATACGACACCCCACGATGATAAGCTCAAGCTCAACAAACGTTACGTGAAAAAAAAAGCTTCTCATTTACGCTTTTCGCTGAAGCTAAACATAGTTGCGTGTCGTCGTTTCATGGATGTGAAGATACACAGGCGCGTGGTCGCCGATCTGTTGCATTTGTTTCTTTAATAAAAATGGAATGGTACGTTAGTGCTTGTGTTTCACATTACCGTGCCTCTCGACCCTGAAGTTTGCACTATTTAGCAGTTAAATGGAGCACCGACTCGTCCAAACAATCACCTTGCTTATTACGTGCCACACGTCTGGCCGAAAGGGTTTGACAAGGTGCGCGAAAAGACTGGGACATGATTTCCGACATGACCAGCGACTCATATTCTTCCAACCATCTCCCCCTCCCATACTAGTTTTAGACGGACAGACAGACAGACAGACAGACAGACAGACAGACAGACAGACAGACAGACAGACAGACAGACACGGCTAAATAGATAGATAGATAGATAGATAGATAGATCGATAGATAGATAGATAGATAGATAGATAGATAAATAGATAGATAGATAGATAGATAGATAGATAGATAGATAGATAGATAGATAGATAAATAGATAGATAGATAGATAGATAGATAGATAGATAGATAGATAGATAGATAGATAGATAGATAGATAGATAGATAGATAGATAGATAGATAGATAGATAGATAGATAGATAGATAGATAGATAGATAGATAGATATAGCGCTTAGGAGCGTCTAACACTCCCAGAACAAATGAGCAGGCTTTCGCGCAAGTCACCTACACCTATATATGCTGCCGCAAAGGCATAAAAGTTAAAATTCATCAAACAATCTTGTAATTTACATTAAAACAGAAAAAACTAATATCTAATCCACACCTACACTGTGTTCCGAATGAGGTGCACTATTCAGACTCTTTCATCGACCGATGAAACAATTTTCTGGTTGTAGTGTTCAGAGACACCACACGTGTGTAAAAAGCTTCTGGCATCATTGCTAGTACATAGCTCCTATTTTCCCCGGTAGGTGTTTGTGAATGACCGAATGCGCTCATATATGTTGATCTCCGTAGGCTTCAGTGGATCTTTGGGCCGTGGTGTTGATTCCTCTTCGCACCTTTGTGAGGCAGTTCTTTTTTAAACATAATTGTTGTGGTTTGATATTCTCAAATCACAGTATGATTATGAGAGACACCGTTGTAGAAAGCTCCATAAATTTCCACAGGGTTCTTTATCATGCACTTAAATCTAAGACACGGGCCTCAAGCGTGTCTACCTTTATTGAAAATGCAGCTGTCGTGGCAGGGATTCACTCCCGTGACCTCTGAGTTTAGAGTCGATCACTACAACCACTGTACAATCATGGTGGGCAGTTTTTCTAGCAGTATTTGCGTAGTTGGAGTAGGAGGAAGTGTCTATTTCATAGAACGCTTGTACCCTTGTCTCAAATTTTCTATTTGTTTTACCGCAAATTCTGGGAGCTGTCGCTCCCTCCTTGCGAGAATGGATGAAAAAGCCTCTCAGGCTTTTCGAGGTGGACAACCGCTACGTCTGGCAGCGGCTAAGAAACGTGGGACCACCTCAAGTGGCGCAGACAGCGAGGCAACAGAGCTCTACTCCAATAGTTTCGAGTCATCGGATGACGACTACACAGTCGTCATGAGCCGCAATGCAAAAAGTAGACTACTACGAACATCGTCGACGGCGAGTATATCCACCGTGCAGGCTACCGCGCAGTGTTGGCCACACACTATACTCTTCATGGCTGTGGAGCCTTCAGCCAACCTACGGCGGCTTAACAGGCAAGTCCTCTCTGCATACCTCGAAGGACTCGCTCCAAGTGAGAATAAAGACGTTAGGATCAACTCACGGAAGAATTTTCTGGCAGTTGACGTTCTACACCGTAGTTCGCTGAAAAGCCTACAGAACATCTCGGAAATCGACAGAGTCACAGTTAAATCAGTGATCCCCACTGACTGTAAGGGCAGTGTTGGCGTCATTTATGACGTGGACATTTCCATTCCCGCTGACGATTTCCCAATCTTGATAAAGCCAACTACAGACGACATGCTCATCAAGCACATCGCAAGGCTTGGTCAGTCACGTTGCCTGAAGATTGTTTTTGAGGGAGACAGTCTTCCCTCACACGTCAAAGTTGGCCACGTTCGCCACCACGTCCGTCCATACATACCGAAGCCCCTACAATGCTTCAGATGTTTCAAGATGGGACATGTCAAAGGAGTATGTACCAGCAATGTCGTGTGCCCGTGGTGTGCCGAACCTCAATCAGAAGACACTTGCCACGCAACTGCGTTCAAATGCTCCAATTTCCACGGCGCTCATAAAGCGTCGTCTAAAGATTGCCCTCGACTGCGAAATGAACGCGCGGTGCTGAAACGAATGGTGCGCGACAATTCAACTCACATAGAAGCCGCTGCTACTGTCAGGTGACGTCGGCGTCACCACAGAAGATCATCACAAAACGTGACATCTGCCGTTAGACCCACGTCATCTCAAGCAAGAAGAACTGGCCCCCCATCATCGAGCTCTGCGAAGACGGATACACCGAAAACAGAATCAGGGTCGAGACTCCCACCTCATGAAGAGTGGCCATCACTTCCACGAACACAGCCTGTTTCAGAGGTGCATCGAATCCCGCCAACCTCGATGTCATCATGAACCACTGATGAAAAGACAACTGAGGATCGACAGGTCATTAACACGTGGCAGACCCTTATGAGCGCAATGCACATGCTCCTAAGCAACATGAACACCCCGTCAGCGCAGAGCGCACTCCAGGTGCTGGACACTTTGAGTCCGGTGCTTGCAGCTCTAAGGTAAAACGATGGCCCGCAACATGTTATCCTTTCTAGAGGAGGTCAAGAACGCATCTGTCCTTCAGTGGAATGCCAGAGGACTTAGGGCGCGTATGTCCAAGTTCCGGCAATATGTATTCACGAACCAATTCTCCATAATTGTGATTTGTGAACCGAACCTGTAAGCTCACATCAGACTGTCTGAATATGAGTGCTTTATGTCTTCTACCCACGGAGAGCGCAGTAAGGTCGTTGTGTTCATACGGCGCGACTTAACTTATGTTCATCACTCTGTACCCCCTGACGAAGAAAACCAGTACGTTTGCCTAATACTAAAAAACTAGAAGACCACATTCACCATCATCGGAGCCTACTTACCTCCATCAAGTCGTCTACACCGTTAGCGCTTGCGCGGAATTTTGAATTAACCTCTCCAACCGTGGGTGACAACTGGCCGCTTCAATGCCCACCACTACTTATGGGGGAGCTCCAGGGTCAACACTAGAGGTAGACAGTTAGTGCCTTTCACTTATGAATGTGAACTTATCCTCGTGAATGACGGCAGCCCTACTTATCTGCGCGGATCGGCCTATAGCAGTTGCCCGGACGTCACTTTCGTCTCATGCTCGTTCGCCAGCAGAGTGCACTGATTTTCGGATTTGGAAACAAGGGGTAGTGACCACATCCCAACATGCCTGAAAATTCACGGCTTTCCCAGTCTCAAGTCCTCCAGAGCTATCTAGTGCACCGATTGTCAAAAATATAAGTTAATCTTGGAAGACTATGTCGGCGCCTCACCCTTCAACCTAGAGGACGCAATAAAGAGTGCCCTACAGTCAACCACGCGTTCGCTTCTGGTGAAGTCATCTCGCACTGTTAGGGACATCGATCTCGAGAAACTCTGAGTGATTCGTCGTCGTGCAGAACGACGTTATAGACGCACGAAGTCACTTGAGGATCTGAGAGTGGCCAGACGCACACAAAAGAAAATATAGCGTCACATGGATAAGTTGGACAAGCAACGATGGGTATCTTTTTGCGAGTCTTCGGATCTTAGAAAGCCTCTGTCACTAATCTGGAGAACTGTCTGAGGTCTTCATACAACCATTACTAAGCGCTACCCATTAAAATCTCTGGCACTTCACTTACGCTGCGAAGAGATTGATGTCGCAGATTCTTTCTGTCGAAGGATTGCCTGCGGGGCGATTTCAACTGGGACGCAGACGCCCGATTTTTATGTATCCTCAAGTGATCCCCGAATGAAGATTTCGTTTTTGATTGACGAACTAAAGGCTGCGCTTGCTTTGTGTAGATGTTCTTCAGCGCCAGGACCTGACGGCATCACTTACCACGCTCTGTGCCATCAAGGAGATCAAGCTCGGAAGGCACTCTTGCAGCTGTACAACGACTCCTGGCAAACTGGCATGGTTCCACAGGAATGGAAGCCAAGTCGCCTGATTCCACTTTTCAAAGCTGGCAAGTCACCCTTGGACATTTCCTCTTACCACCCGATTGCCCTCGCGAGCTGTGTGGGAAAAGTTATGGAAAGGGTGATTTTAACGCGTCTGGAATGGTACTTAGAGTTCTACGAAATATATCCAGATGCCATGTCCGGGTTCAGACGAGGCCGCTCGTCAATTGACAATGTAGTTGACTTGGTGACATATGTAGAACACCAGAAGGCCGGCAAACAGTTATCTGCTGCTCTGTTTCTTGACGTTAAAGGGGCATACGACAATGTCACCCACGAAGCCATTCTCAGCGCACTAGAAGGAGTGGGACTCGGTGGCAGGATATATACGTTGGTTCAGAGCTACCTACAGAATAGATCATTTCACGTGCAGACAGAGAATGGCCCGACACCCGAGTATTACTGCAGCCGAGGAGTCCCGCAAGGCGGAGTGCTAAGCCCAACGCTGTTCAACATAACACTCATTGAACTAGTTGGCAAGCAACCAAGCAGTGTACGACTTTCCATTTATGCTGATGACATCTGTGTGTGGGCATCAGGTGTGACTCGACTTCAACTTCATGCTCGACTTCAGAAGGCAGCATCAGTGACATCGTACCACTTACGCAAACATGGGCTCGAAATCGCAAGTGAGAAGTGTGCAGTCGTGGATTTCGCCAGAAAACCAATGTCCGCTTACGGCATATAAATTAAAGGGCAGTTGGTGTCATGCAGCCGGAGTCACAGGTTCTTGGGAGTCGTAATCGACCGAAACCTGTCTTGGGCACCCCACGTAAACTACGTGAAAAAGCGGCTGACTGCCATTTGTCACTTATTCAGGTTTGTTGCTGGGAAAAGTTGGGGAATGTCTGTCGAGTCTATGTTACAGCTGTACAAGGTACTATTTACTGGATTCCTGTGGTCTAGCCTATCTGTTATACCTAACACGTGCAAAACGAACCTGCGCACAATCCAAAATATTCACGCCCAAGCGCTTAGGATATGCCTTGGTTTACCCCGCTGCGCATCGACAGCTGAAACAATTGCCATTGCACAGGACTACTCGATCATGACGCACATCACTATTGAAACGATGCGTACATGCCTCAGACAACATGCTAGGAATCCTTCTCACTACTTGGCAACCCTCGCTACTGAGAGGCCCCGCACGAAATTTAGTGCAATTGTCTGTGCTCATCGTGTGTCGTTTACGTCAGGTTTTACGCCTGCTGAGAAACTGGTGTATCCTCCGTGGTGCCTGACACTTCCACAAGTACGTGTTTCAATTCCAGGAATACAGAAAAAATCAAATTTGCCTTTGTCAGCCCTAAAACAATTGAGCTTGAGCCTTCTGCACGAAATGTACAACAACCACGTGCACATATACACCGATGGTTCAACCACAGCGTCTGGTTCTGGTGGTGCGGTGATGATTTCAGCTAGAGGAATCACTCTGTGAATCAAACTGTCACATGTCACTATGTCTACGGCGGCAGAACTTGCGGCTTTGCGTGGCGCCCTAGAGTACATCAAATACCAAAGACCGAGTAAATGGGCTGTGTTTTCCGACTCAAAACCAGCCCTACAGAGCATGCAGTAAGTCCTTCGACGAGGTTGCCACGAACAATTACCTTACGAAGTTGTCAAGCTTCTTCACCACGTCACAGAAACAGGCCACGAGGTCAAGTTTCAGTGGCTTCCTGGCCACTGTGGGATCAGTGACAATGATTCCGCAGACAACGCGGCTCGCACATCGCACCAAGAAGAGCACATCCTTCCGATTCCATTGTCAAGGACTGACGCTGCAAAACAGCTTCGTCACCTGGCACGTAGTCTGTGTCTGCAGGAGTGGAACACCCCAAGCATAAGACATACGAGATTATACCAAATAAACCTTCCACTGGAACTTCGACCTCCATCCGGACTTCATCGACGTGAAGCTTCGCTTCTTTGTCGCCTTTGGTTGGGGGTTGCCTTCACAAAAGCATATAGAACCCTCATCAGATTGACCAACAATGCGGAATGCGACGGCTGCTGCACCAAAGAAGACATCGACCATCTGATATGCCATTACCCTTGATTTGCCTCTGAAAGACAGAAGCTTTCGGACGCATTGCGACAATTGGACGATTGGCCACTCTTTGTGCAGATGCTACTACAACACCGTCATCGCCTTTCGTCGGCTCAAAAAGCAATCAAAGCTGTCGTGTGCTTTTTGACGACAACAGGCCTACGTGACCACATTTAACTTTTGTGTAGTGCCACCGCTGCATACGCGCCAGCCAATTGACTGACAATCCTCTTTTTCTTTTTCTCTCCCTTTCTTTTCTCTTTCCTCTCTCTCTCTCTCATCTTTATGCCCCCCTTCCCATTCCCTCAGCATAGGGTAGCAAACCGGGCATGTGCCTGGTTAGCCTCCCTGCCTTCCTTCTTGTTGTTCATCCCCCCCCCCCCATTTGAGAAGTTAACTCAAAATCCACATGCTGCTGCGTCTATAGCTGTGTTTAGCTATATAAAGAAGGCCACTGGTCAACTCTAGAGGCGCAGGAGAAAATGGGTAGACGACAACGCTCTTGGCGGCTCTCTCTTCTTGGTGTCTCTTGGAGTACGATGCACCTTACATTTGTCATGAATAAAGCCCCTGTGGTTTATATCCCGCAACACTAGCTTTTCGCAACAGCTTACGCAAGTGCAATTTCTTCAACTGTTTTTTTGGACCTAGACTTATTGCAGGAGCAATGCCATCAGCATGTCTTATTTAGTCACATAGAAAATATATTTTTTTCTCTCGCTTTCAAAGCGCTCACTCCAAACATTGCCATTGTAAAACAGAGGCCAAAACGGTGCACTACCAAAGTTGGTCTTTAAACAGCTCTTAATTGATGAAAAACGTTCTAAAACTATTTCACCTTCTTTCGTCTCTTCTGATTGGTTTATTCGTCTGTGAAAAATGCTCTTGTACAGCCAAGATCTAAACTCATTTCATTATTTTTTTTGGTCAACGTACGCAACAAGATCGTGAACTAGCTCGTATAGGCCATCCAAAAGTATTACGACATCTTCTAGAGAGACTGCCAGCTGAGTGAAACAGTACACAATGAAATGCTGTAGTATACCATGCCAAGGAAAAACGATATGACTGCAGTACCGAGCAAGTTTCAACACATGTACCACCACGACAATGCTTGACGGGTCTGCTGCGATCGTATGGTGGATGGCCGAGTCATCCAAAAGCCGTGCGAACTGATGCGCATGCAAGGGTCTTAAGGATCTTAATAGGAATTTAGTGTGGCTCTCTCTCTAGCTTTTGATTCGCTATCCTTACTTTCGACAAGTTGAATTTGTCGATGGCTTGCGGATAAATACAAAATAAATAGTTATTCTGAGAAGAATTGCTTTCTTTTCTCATCCCAATCCTGGAACGGCTCGCAAGACAAGTGCGCGGCATGCGCCCAGACTTCAGATATATGTCTGCACCGAAGATCCTGGTCGGCCGGCTGGGAAATCTGCATGGACACATAATATTTGAATGACTTGTACCGGTGCATCAGCATCGATATGCACATGCCCCCGAAATCTCTCCGCATTTCGGTCGGTCGTTCTTGTATTAGTAATGCCATCATTTCTTCCGATAACACAATAGTCTTGGAGTGTTCTGTGAACAGGTTTTTTTCGTGCCAATTGCGTTATTTAGTCGTTCTTTCAGCATTGAACAATGTATCTTGCGACCACAAATGTCTCCTGACTAAACTAAGTTGCTTGCATCCATTCATTACTCAAATTACATGAGTCAGCCGCAGCAAAACAATACAGTTGATCTTGATGCACCGAAACCCGGATATGATAATGAACCACGCCGTGAAGATTGATTGAAGGATCATTATCATCATCATCATCACAATCATCATCATCATCTTCTTCTTCTTCATCATCATCAGCCTGACTATGTCCACTGCAGGACAAAGGCCTCTCCCATTTTCCGCCAGTTAACCCGGTCCTGTGCTTGCTGCTGCCAATTTATTCCCGCAAACTTCTTAATCTCATCGGCCCACCTAACCTTCTGTCTCCCCCTAACTCGCTTGCCTTCTCTGGGAATCCAGTTAGTTACCCTTAATGACCAGCGGTTATCCTGTCTACGTGCTACATGCCAGGCCCATGTCCATTTCTTCTTCTTGATTTCAGCTATGATATCCTTAACCCCCGTTTGTTTCCGAATCCACTCTGCTCTCTTCTTGTCTCTTAAGGTTACCCCTACCATTTTTCTTTCCATTGCTCGCTGCGTCGTCCTCAATTTAAGCTGAACCCTCTTTGTAAGTCTCCAGGTTTCCGCTCCGTAGCTAAGTACCGGCAAGATACAGCTGTTATATACCTTTCTCTTGAGGGATAGTGGCAATCTACCTGTCATAAATTGAGAGTGCTTGCCAAACGTGCTCTACTCCCTTCTTATTCTTCTAGTTACATCAATCTCGTGGTTCAGCTCCGCCGTTATTACCTGACCCAAGTAGACATAGTCTTCTACAACTTGAAGTGCACTATTACCTATCTCGAAGCGCTGCTCTTTTCTGAGGTTGTTGTACATTACTTTCGTTTTCTGCAGATTAATTTTAAGACCCACCTTTCTGCTCTCCTTGTCTAACTCCGTAATAAAGAGGTGCAGTTCGTCCCCTGAGTTACTCAGCAATGCAATGTCATCGGCAAAGCGCAGGTTACTAAGGTACTCTCCATTAACTCTTATCCCTAACTTCCCATTCTAGGCTTCTGAAAACCTCCTGTAAGCACGCGGTAAATAGCATTGGGGAGATTGTGTCCCCCTGCCTTACACCCTTCTTGATTGGTATTCTGTTGCTTTCTTTATGAACCACTATGGTAGCAGTTGATCCCCTGCAGATTTCTTCCAGGATGTTAATATATACTTCATCGACGCCCTGATTCCGCAGTGCCTGCATGACGGCTGATATTTCTACTGAATCAAACGCCTTCTCGTAATCTATGAAGGCTATGTATAGTGGTTGGTTATATTCTGAGCATTTCTCTTTTACCTGATTGATAGTATGAATGTGGTCGATTGTTGAGTAGCCTGTTCGAAATCCTTGACTAACAGATTGACTGATATGTGGGGTTTAACGTCCCGAAAGCGCGATATGATTTTGAGAGACGTCGTAGTGCAGTGCTCCGGAAATTTCGACCACCTGGAGTTTTTATTGTGCACCTATATCTGAGCACACGGCCCTAAAACATTTCCGCCTCCATAGGAAACGCAGCCGCCACAGCCGGGATTCGAACCCACGACCTGCGGGTCAGCAGCCGGGTACCTAACTTGACCACCGTGGCGGGTCATCACGCCGTGAAGAGTTTCGGAAGTCACGACCATCTGGTATTCTTAAACTAACGTACTCTAACATAGCACAGCACAGTGGCCTATGATATTTCGTCATTACCTTAATGCTGTCATAGCACTTGATATTGAAGCCATGACTTTCGGGTCGGCAGCTTAGTATCGTGACCACTGAGTCACGATGGTGCACAATGCCGTTAATTTGAAAATAAAATTCGGCAGATGCCACGTACCTAGGAATTGACGTTATGCAAAGCATGCGGAGAGAAGGTGACCATATTGAAATTTTTTTTATTGAGCGACACGTCGTGAAATGACGCTGTCTGTACAAATGTTGCACGTACAGGCACATGTTGAAGAATTGCAGATGTTTATATAACCAGTTCTTTGCACTTTCGCAACGATGCCAACTGGAACATGCGTATCAGCAACACCAGAAGTTGATATGAAGCACTGATGCTCGCGAGGGTGCTGGCCCTGGACACTGCTACGTAAGTCAACTTCAGCGCATGGCAACTAACTAAAAATGTCGTTAACCAGAAGTGATGGCTGTATCAAAGCAGTACATATGTAGTGTTTAGAAAATTGGGTAGGCAGCTCTGCAACCACTATTGACGTTTAATGAAGACTAGCGTCTATTTTAAAAGTAGTTCTGAGACCTGGAGTAGCTCAGTGGTAAAGTGCTGCATTGCCACGCAGAATGCTCGGGTTTGATTCTAGCTGTGACCCTGACATTTATTCTTTGCATTTGTCGCGTCGACGCTACAGAAGTCGGGTATTTCTTAACGCTTGTGCGTTAGAATTGCGCTTGTGTGTTGTCGTCGCTCCTGGGTATAAATACTATGTGTCACTTACCTGTGGCACATACCCGCATACCAGCGGCACATGGATGTGTGCCACTTTTGGCGGGAAGTGTTTGACGACGTACGTGACAGGATTGTGACATTATTCATTTCTTGACCAGCGCATCATATTCGTCAAACCATCTTACCCTCCCATGCTAATTTTGGTTCACGCTAAGTTAAGGGGCTGATCACGAGAGCACCCAAACGTAAGCGGCCAGATAGATAGATAGATAGATAGATAGATAGATAGATAGATAGATAGATAGATAGATAGATAGATAGATAGATAGATAGATAGATAGATAGATAGATAGATAGATAGATAGATAGATAGATAGATAGATAGATACGCTCAAAGTCGTCGAAGTTCGCTAAGAAATGCTTCGTATTAAAAAAAATTCTTACATGCAGTGGGCGTAGGCAAAGCTTTCACACTACCGCATGATGTCAAGAACGTGATATAATTCGTCCCGTTCAGTGGTGTTGTTCAGTGACTCAAAGCTAATTACTGTGTAGAGAACATATATACTCATCGAAATAACCAACCATACATCAGTGTGTGACCGCTGAACATTTCGCAACCATGAAAGAGGAACGTCTTGATCACATATCACTCAGGGTTTGCCGTGGTAGTGCGGTGGTTACGGTGATTATCTGCAGATACGAACGCCGCAAGTTCTACACCGGTGGTCGAGGACACGTTCGATGGAGACGGAATGCTACTAGCCTTTGTATTGTACAATGTCAGTGCATACTAAATAACACCAGATGGTCAAGATTTATGGAGCCCTTCATTATGGTTTCACTCACAAATACAAAGAGGTTTTAGGATGTAAAACGCCATAAAATATTATTACCATCGTGCATGGTTCCGGGATAAGGGAATAATGATGCCTGAGAAAAGTGTGGCACTCGGGAAAAGTGCGCTGTACAACTGGTGCAACGGAACTGGCTTCTTGGGAAGAGTGCTAATCATTCCTCTGTGTTTGCACGTTCTTCAAAACTACGCCTTGATTTGCAGGGCATGCTGACACCCGCTTTGCATGAGCTTAATCTCTATTTTGGACATCTACATCATCATCAAGTGTGGCATGTCACTAATTAAAAGTGCTAATGTGCAGAAATGATATGACATTTTATGCAGCGTTACATCTAGTCTGCATGTAGTAGCAATTTAGTAGAAGTCAGTTGAGATAAAAAAGAAAATACTCTGCAACATTGGTGTATTGTTGGTTATAACCTCAGAACTAATACAAGCTTCACCCACTGCTGTTAGTGTTTCAACCAGAAAAATTCTGCATAGACTGTTCATCCAATCACATTTGCTCATTTCCGTGACGTCAAGCACTTTACACATGTTTAAATAGCCTATGTTCCCACACAAACACTTGTTCAAGTTGCTGGTCTTAAGGGGCTCTGCAACATTTCTTGAAGTAGCCATGGAATCGATTCACTAATGGAGTGTAATGCTTGAGGAATTTACTGCCGCAAAAATTTTTACAATCCGTTGAGTGGTAGCGGAGTTACAAAGAATTGTTGCATGCTGTAATTGAATTTTCACCATGTACTCGTACCGAAGCAATATGGACATATCAATTGTGTACGAATTCGTTCCGAAGTGGTCGGTTGCTTCAGGTCACTTTTTTAATCGAGAAATGTTTTGCTTTCTCAGCTTCAGTTTTGCGTCAAATCAATACCTTTTGGTCCATGTTACTTACTTATAGGAAAGAATTTCTTAGATGAAAAACTGACGGCCGAGTAATTGTTAAATGTGCAGTGATTGTGAAACAATCGCGCATCATTATTTTTGCTGTTCTTGGACTGTTGGACAAAAAAGAAATGGCTAAAATAGTATGATTCCAGTCATGACTTTCAATCGTGGTAATTGAACACTTTCCATGCACTTGAGCTGAGTTATAATCAATTAACTTGCCGCACTGTCCCAAAAGTTAGCTAACCTATGGGCAATCCATAAATGTTAACCGCTTTACGAGCACCTTAATACTGGTATGATTGCAATGGCTCATGGCAAGCATTGGAACTGCAGTCATATGAGAAAACAGTGCGAAGGATAAATACCAAAGGAAATTGAAAGCATGTGGCTTGGTTTCTCCCATCATTTATTGCTCTGAGGGTCTCGGTTCTTCAAACATACCGCTCCGATGAAAGCGTTCACGCAGTTTTGCTCTTGCGAATTTCAGTTACACATATGCCCTTCAGTTGGTCATTTCAGTTTCGCCGAGACATTTAACAATTTGAGACAGCCAACAGCAAATCAAGACAATCGAGACTCAGTATCCGGCCTATTAGCTACTGCTGTGTAACGTACCGTTGGCCTGTTACTTGACACCCACCAGGGTCACTCTATTTCTTACCGCTTTTAAACGAGTTGTCAGTGTTCTGTTACGTGCTGCCCCATCAGTCTCGTAATGGTGACCATAATACCACTCACTATGAATGCGTCCCGCCATCGCGGAGAAGGAGCCTACGCTCCAGGCCCTCATCGTAAAGTGTGCGGGCACCTTGAGGCCGTAGCCCACGCTGTCTCCTCTGGGTGCCTACCATGGACACGGTCTGCTGCAGTTCCGTTGGGGAGAAGTAAAAACATCTTTATCGCTCTGACAGGCGTGCCTTTTTCTGCGAGTGTCATTCACCAGATGCGACTATATTCTTGAGCCCCTCCACCTGCTTTCTAAAGAAGCCTGCTCCTCCACCTGGTCGTCATCTATTGACAGAAGAACATACACAGAATGACAAATGCAGTGCAGGCCGGGGAGAGGCATGCGCGCGTGTGTGCGCGTCCATTTGAGTACGAACCACACCACGCTAGCCGCTTATGGGCTGAAGGAGGAAGCCATTGTTCAAGAACTTCCTCACGATCGTTCTTTTTTTTTGACCATTTCTGCGAGCTCACCCATCTTCTAAGCACGCTGTCTATACAGAGGGCTGCAGCCGCTTCAGCTTCCCTTTTCAGGTCCTCATATAAACTTTCCTGTAGAAAAAAAGGCCGGAAACGCAAAAGTGCAATCACGGTGGCATTGTGAACTGGAGGTGCATTATATTGCAATTGGGACCCTCCTTCCCTTACCAACTCTCCCGTAGCTCACGTCCTTTATGCAGGCTCCCGCCCTCCAACACAGACCTTACAACAGGGACTAACGCCCCCCCTCCCCCCTTTAGCATAAAAGTGGACTCCCTCGACACTGGAGAACAATTCTCTTCGTGCCAATCTGCTTATAACTTGCCATTTCGAAGCTGCCCCGCAGCAGTGGCCGCAGCAACAGAGTTTCACCCCCGCTCCCTTTCGGCACGGCGATCAGTTGCCAACTGGCGAAGCAGGTAGTTGTGTCTGCCTGCTAAGCCGGCCATAGTACGTCTCTCTCTGATATTTTTACGAGATAGATATCTAGTCCCGGACAGAGATGCAATGCCGGTCCTCTCGGTATGCCCGTCCATTTTGTCGCCTTTTTGTTTTCCAAATTCTTTCCTTTTTGGTCTCGCTCATCATTTTCATTTTATTTTTTTATAGACACAGGTACCCTGCTACAGCAGGCCTGCCAATTGACAGATGTAGTTGTTTAGAGGTGTGAAAATTTTGCGACAAGACACCAAGTTCACTTCCTCTAAGCTTCACCAACCAATTTTCTCTCGACTGCAATATCTCCCACTCTATATAGGGACGTGTAGTTACTGAAAATGCAAAATGCTCACTGTTGTGCGAGGCGGTGGTGTTGAAAGTGTGGGGCTCATGTTTAAATAAAAGCGATCATTGAGTTCGGATGCATACGTATAAAGCTTTAACACAGACTCGCAGCATATAATAAATGTTAGGGTTTAACGTCCCAGAACCACATAGGAATGTGAGAGACGGCGCAGTGGATGGGTCAGGAAACTTCGACTCCCTGGGGTTCTTTGACGTGAATCCACAGCTAAGCAGATGGGCCTGAGGTATTTCGGCCTCCATCGGAAATACGCCCGCCGCTGCCGGCAATTCGATCCCTCGACCTGCGGGTCAGTAGCCGAGTGTCTTAGCCACTGGACCACCATGGCGGGTATAGACTCGTAGTATATATTCTACGCTTGAATGTAAGGTGAAAAAAAAACAGCAGAATTAAACATGCCACTCTACGATATATTCCAAACGGTGAAAAGTTGATAAGAGAGCGATTCATGAGTCTCAAAAACAAAACAACAAACAATAAAAAAGTGAAATTTGCTTTTTTATAATACTTCCGTATGCAAGAATCTACTGAGCACGCATTCTCCTTAACGTAACAGAGAGATAGAAAGTAACACTTCAAATCATTGGCAATTTATGTTGGACCATCGAGCCTGAATGGGGCCAAAGTTAGGTAAATAATGAAAAGCCAGATGATACGGATACTTTATATTTTTTTCAAACATTAGCTAAGATATCAGCGGTGATAAGAAGAGAGTGAAAGTTCTGAAGGAGTGCAAAGCAAAATATTTTGAACCAAACACAATGATGGCATGTGATTTCGTGTGATCACATTTGTAGTTACAGAATTACATAACTTGAAGTTGCTTAAAATGTACCTGAATGCGTGTAGGAACGTGCAGTTGAACTATATGTCAAACGTTGCACCCATTTGAAATGAACACCACACTCGACTGTCACCTGTGCCTGATGTGTTAATAAACTGTTATTGAAACAACGCCCCTGGAGTTATATTTTCGGGTCTCTATCTCAATTTTCGTTATAGTTCCCACACTCTATTGCATATCCTTGACTAGTCATGTAGCTGAAGTTTTGAACAATGAGAAAACCGTGTTGTGGTGCAGTAAAACAGGTTTTCGCTAAATATTTCTACCTATTCGCGTGATGAGCGACGTCTTTGCTTGTCTGCAGCGTAAAAACGTACAACGGTTACAGTGATCAATTACTATATGTGTATAATTATTGGAAACAGGACACCTTTATTCCTCTAAGCGCCACCAACGCTTGGAGCTTCGTGCAAGTCAATCCCGGCATGAAACAGCCAGTAAAATGTCAGTATGCCGAGTCAGCGGTAGACAGCCACCGCAATGAGAACCGACGATCGAACTTCTCAAAGAGCAGGGGGCAATTAGGCGATGGCAGAAGGCCCTTTAGACCAGACATTGAAAGCAGCTAGAAGAGTGAGAAGAGGTCACGGACCAAGAAAGGCAATCATTTCTGGGCAGCGTCGAAGGGACAGCTGGTTCCGTGGTGATGAGTGTAGTGGCGGAATCAGACAGCCCGTTCGCCTCTTTGCCCCGAAAGCACGGCAGCAGATGCAAAGGCGCCTATTTACACCACGTCGCTGCCAACACGGTGGACGGGCTCCGAAAGAGGCGTGGGGTGATAGTTGCTCTGCGATTTGTATATTGGCTTTTATTGAAATAATAAGCAAGTCATTATCGCACATTCTTTCGTTGCTTATTGCGTCCATGAATAAAGTTCAGTGCTCGACAAACTTGAGAAGGGTGGCATCACACGCTGTCAAGGAGGAGCGCCGCTGCTGCTTGTGCTGGCAACTCTTGCTGAGGAAGTTGTTGGGGCCCATAGCTGCGATTGTTCAACCCGGCTCCGGGCCAAACTTATTCGGACGTCACCTCGGGCAATATTTGGACTGGCTATGTTTGTCAGACCCTATGGGGCTCGAGAAAAGCCGGCTGAGCGTAAATATACGCTGAATAGGTCGATGCGAGCCTTATAGGGGGAGCTCATGTGTACGCACCGATATACGTTTGGACGTATTGCATGGCGTTGCTGGTACGAAGCGCTGGTTAACGTCTTTCCGACTTTGTTAAGGTGGCGGATGGTGCGATAGGGTTAAAAAGTGCTAGTCGTAAACAGGTAATAAATAACAAGGAGAAAACTATTTCGCACATATGATTCGCTTTGTGAACCTTATCATGTTGAAAACGCTGCTTCAAAGGGCCCGCCGACCTCCTTTGCTCACCCCCCACCGAGGGACAATGGGAGGCCCTTCTCTCCAGCAACGACATAGACATCCAGACACGGGTCCTGAAACGAGCGGAAGAAGTCATCGAGAAACACAGCCTGGCAGCCTTCGTGGCTTAGCCTCCCTTACCCCTCACCCCTTCGACTAATAAAGTTGTTACTCACTCAAAGGGACTTCTTAAATATTTGTTGAAAAAATTGAGACCAACTTTCGCTTAAACCATATATGGTCATATCGAGACAAGCGAGTCATTATGGGGCCAAATCTTCCTGAGACCACATGAAACATGGAAACATGTTTAACTCAATATGTAAAATATTTATTTAAAATGACTTAAAATAATGTATCAAGATATTTATCGGGTTGCGGAAAACTTTATCTTTAAAATATCATCCCCAAAGGCTAAACGGTGCTCTCCAAATAACTGAACCACGTCATTACCTATAGCCTTGAACAGCATTCAGAGTATATAATCGAGAGCCCGTGGGGTATCTACTTGTTCGTGGGTGGGACAAGCCTTTGAACACACACACACACGCACTTACACACACACACACACACACACACATACACACATATTTATATATATATATATATATATATATATATATATATATATATATATATATATATATATATATATATATATATATATACAGAAAGAGAGAGAGAAAGACTTTCAGTAACTCTCTTTTCATGATGTGATTTCTCATATGACGACACAAAATTACCTTAGAGTTTTATAAATTGTAGTAAAGTACAGCAAGCAATAGTACGTTGCAACCACTTGGAAAACATAAACCTAGGCAGTTTACGCATGTAATAGCATTAGCACATAGCCTGCCACATGAATACAAAGATGTCGATGGTGGTCTGGTACGAATTTGTCTAGTACATGTCTAAAACCTTCTTCCCAAGAATCACTTCTTTAGTGAATGAATACACACTTTCTGTTTCATAATAACTAATGCACTTTCATAATAACTAATGCATTTCATAATAACTGTAGTACACAAAGGAATGCGCACACGGTTGGCGTTCTCTCGCGTCTGTAGTTCACTTTTCTGCTGAGCCGCTTCGAGGCAAAGCCTTCCTTCTTACTTCCTTTCCCACTTGCAGTTATCCTCGCATTCCGTAACTACTCCAACCTGTTTCCACACTTCTTTCTTCCATGTTTCCCGCTTCGTTTTATTCTTACGATTTTTTTCCGTCGCAGGTTTCTTTTGTGTGCCTTCATGTCCACGCTGGCCCCATCGCACCTGAGGCCTCCTCCTCAGCCCTTCAGCTTATTCCTATCCCTCTCCAAGCCTCTCCTTGGCGGTTCTATTTCGGTCGTAACTTGTTACGATTGTTCACAATGGCATAATTCTTTTTCGTCTTTCATTTGATGCACGCTTTGGATTTTTTCGTTTCCTTTTTTTTTCCTCTGCAATCCAAGTTCTGTTGCCTTCGCAAATGGATATGTCTATTAGAGGGAAGGGGGAGGTCTGCCAACTATTACATTCCTTTGTGGCCGTCTTTACTTTTGTTGTTTTGTTTCCTTCATCTCATTTTTTCTTCACGCTTCTGCACCATCTCACCATATTTTTTTGTTTTTTAGGTAAGACCAACAAGAGACAAAAGAAAATAGCGTGATACGATAGCTTCAGACAACTCGTCTCCTTGCAGAGGCAGGTCATGTTTGAGATAAATGAACGCAGTTCATGTCTTGGAAACTCGGCTCTATACAATACAGGCGACGGATGGTTCACGCACACTGGGCACTGCAGTAGCCCTCCTCGCTCGATTACGGTGCTGGGCATCGGGCACCGAGTAGAGATGCCTGCTACCCCCTTCCCCTCTCCGCCCCGCTTTTCAACAAAAATGAACTTCTTGGTCGACTGACCTGCTGTGATTTCGTTTTTTTTTTCTTGTTCTGGTCCTGGCCTTTCCAGCATCCTCTCTGTTCTTGTTCTTCGTCAAGAGTGGAAGTTTGGTGCGAGTGACGATGCTCGTTATGTGGCACCTCAGCACCACCTTTTACGCCTTTTACGATCTCATGTCGTATCTTTCTCGTCTTGCGTGTTGTGCTTGCTGTATATCTTTCTGGAGTAAAAGTGTGCTGTGTTTTTTTTTTTTATCTTTGACTGGTAGCAATAAGGCGCAAGGGCGCGTTCTATTTTGGAGATATAGCTGGCACGAAAGAAGAGGGCTCTGGAGATATGGGGGTGCCTTTTCTCAGATGGGAGTGGCGGAGGCCTTTTACGTACTGCGCAGTCGGGCTACTACTGCATGCGTAGAGGGCAGCAGCTCGCACTGTGTTGCACCAGCGGGGAATCAACTGGTGCCAGAATTCTATCTCGCTCTCTCTCGTTCCTGTGTGGCAGTGGATTCCGCCGCATCACACGGAATCCACTGTATGCATACATGTAAATAACATGTATGCGTTCATCAAAAGACAAAGTTGAGGTTTCTTCGAAACATTCCAACGTTTCATTAATAGTTTGGAGCAAGATTTTGTTGAAGGCTTTCACGAAGTCTTAAAAAAAAAACAGCATATCTCTGTGACTGGTAATAACTGGCTATATTTAGTCCTCTACCATTTTAAGTAATTTTAGTGTTGTAGAAAAGCCAAGCTTGTACCCATGGTGAGCTGGTGGAAGTATTCAGTGTGTTATGTCATCTAAATTCTGTGATTGGCGGGTTCGATGCCGTCCTGCTTACCCGACTGCATCGTTGTGTGCCACAGTGGCAACTCAGTGGTGCGGTAGGGTAATGTTTTTCTGTACCTCATGCAGATGTTCATCGCTTTCCTGCAACTATAGCGGGACACGATGCACCAATACGCGCGAGAACATGGCATTTCCATGCCAATTTCTTGCACAATCAACCAGCACATATCACCGATAACTTCGAATCTCAACCAGGTGGATTTCATCTGCGAGCAGCGACTATCAGCGAGACCTACGCATTGGCAAGGTACCTACCATTTTTCCTGATGATTAATTGATCCGCTTCACCTCTCAATGCTGGAGTGAATTGACCATGGGCTGAACAGCACGGCGGCTATTGAACGATTTGATCGGTTGCCGAGCTAATGTTGTGACACCGCTTAAAAAAGAGTGACACACTCATTATGGTGTACTTACTTAATCTCCGACCAAAAATAGCATGCCGTTAAAGAGCTCGTGTCACGGAAATGCTAACGCCGATGTCGGTGCGGACATCAGTGTCAGCACCGGTGTCAATGTCGGTGTCGGCGTCCCTGGTCGTGAGAGAAAAACTGTCACATTGTCCATGAGCTAAAAATTCAGAAATATGCAACTGAAATATTAAAAAAAAATGCGGGTCCGAGTGTAAATCAAACCCAGTCCTTTGGGTGGCAAGCAGTTGTTTTAGCGTGCAGACTCGCATTCGTTTGGAAATACAGCAAAAAATAAATCCCTCTGTTTGGAAATGCAGGTAAAATAACTGTAATGCTCTACAAACGCACGTGTCCTGTATACAGACCCAGCGATGCAACATGTGATGTCGCACTAATATTGCGCGGTACAAGCGATCCAGTGTCCAGACACGTGATTATAATAACTACTTCATGGTTTAAGAAATACAAAAGGCACATCCTTTAACTGCACGTATTCCCTTAGGACCACGTACGTAGGGTGCATCGTAAGTTCGAAAACATTTCACCCACATAACTGCTCGGGGTTCGAAGCATGCTACCTATTACACAAAATGCAGCCATGTGCGAAAGTTTCACTGACGCAAGCCACTTTGAACTTTATCGATTGCATTTTAGTAATCCAGAATTTAAACTTGTAGAGTTACATAACACCATAAAAAGTATGTACTAAGTAAGTCAAGTACGCGTTGTAGATATGGACAAGATATCACTATCGCGTTCAACTTGTAAATTCAAAGCTTAAGGGTTCCCCAACTTGTTTTTTTTTTTTTGTTCATTTCAGTTCGCTCTTTTCTAATGCTCAGACGCTGGCTCGCGATTCGCGAGACACTCTCCTGAGCATTTGCGCTAGAGCATTGAAAGCGCACTTGGTGGACATTCGCAGGTTCAGTGAAATGTGCCTACTTTAAGTACAGATTTCTGACTGTACTGCTTCCACCCTGGTCACCAACTCGCAGAAGTGCTCCCGTTGAACATTCCGACACTTTCGTCATCTCCGAAACCCTACAATACTGACGGCTGTGTCGGAACGAACCACGTGCGCTTGTGCGGTGGCGTCCTCTGGAGCCCGAAGCTGCACCTTTTCAGCGCCGCCACGAGAAAGAGCGAAAGGGCCAGGGCTGCGAAAGGGAAAGCCGGTCGAAGGCGTGCTTTGCAGCGCAAAGCTTAGCTTCCACTTGTTGACGGCTGCCGGGTGGCGGCCGCCAGCGCAAGATGTGCCCCTTCCTCGACCTCGCCGCTTCGACCTCCTCGCTGTCTCGTTCGACGACGCTCATTAACACCAGAGCAGCGACGCCACAGCTTCTCCAAACTTTCTCTCCGCTCCAAACTCTCCTAATAATTTTCACCACCACTGTGCGCGCGCATGTTTGCTGAGGGGTCTTGCTTCTTTTCTGGAGTATTGCTTCCGGATTCTCAACACGCAATGGGAAAACAATGCGCACGTGGTCAACGCTCTCATCTGTGCGTGCGGATCACGGATGAAAACATTTCTTTCCTTTTTCTTTTTGGCACAAGGAGGAACTTGTTACAGAGTGTTAGCGCTTCTTTATTTTTGTATATTGTGCTCCCGTACAACGCACTGGATGCCGCTTCAATAAGTCATACGAGACACCACTACGTCACCTGGATTCTGGGCTCTATTCATTGACTTCTGCGGCGCGGACTTCTGCCCCGGAGACTACAAAGGTGAGTACGGCAGGCTATAAATTTGGAAAGGTAGATTGCGCATCTACATCGCAGACTACAACTTTAGATCTGCTATGTACATCCACCATGTAGATACATATAGCAATTTAAATAGTGTACACTTTGTGGTGCCGTGAATAGAATATGCTGACACATATTATGTATGGAAGGTTGTTTGGAAGGTGTATGGAATAGTCTGCAGCAGTATCAGCGCTGTTGTGCCTTTTTCTGGCCACAGCAGGCTTCGTATACAATCTTTGATTGATTGATATGTGGCGTTTAACCTCCCAAAATCATTATATGATGATGAGAGACGTCGTACCGGAGGACTCCGGAAATTTCA